>NC_079426.1:21287638-21497638 GCF_026213295.1 Gadus chalcogrammus | reverse complement strand
AGTTTGCGTGACCATGGTGCCCCCCGAGGCAGACGTGTTTGTTCGCTCCGCCGTTGAATGCCGAGTTTTTCTTATTTTTTGTGTGTATTTTGCTTTTTCTACTTTTACTTTCTCTGCATGCCATGCACTGCTACCATACAGCAGACAGGCATTGCTGGAAATCGACAGCACACACAGCCTTTCGGATTTTACTGGCTCCATACCACCGGAGCTACAACACATTATCCGGCACCGCGGCCACCACCGTCAATCCCGGGAAGCCCCCGAAACACCGGGCTCGAGCAAGCTAGCTGACCCTAAGGTAGCGCGTCGGAGACGCCGACACAAGCGGGGCAAGAGGGGGGGGCTACATGCTAGGCTAAAAGCCTACGCCAGCTGACCACCGCTACCCAGCATCTTGCTAGCTAACGTGCGGTCTCTGGAAAACAAGCTGGACGAGCTAAGGGCCAGGATTACAACTCATCGGAAAGTAAGAGAGTGTTGCGCTCTAATCTTCACCGAGACCTGGCTCTCAGACAAAGTCACAGACTGCGCCATTCAGCTACAGACTCACTCCGTACACCGAGAAGACCGGACTGCAGCCTCCGGTAAAGTCAAAGCCAGATGTATGTGTGTGTTTATCAACAACTCGTGGTGTGGAGATGTGCGGACCGTTCATAAGCATTGTTCGCCAGATGTGGAGTTTTTACTGCTGAGATGCCGTCCCTTCTATCTATCGAGGGAATTTACTGCTGTGTTTTTGGCTGCTATTTACATCCTCCCAAGCGCCAACTCCACGACAGCGCTCAACAAACTCTATGACATCATCAGCGCCCACAAGACAGCTTATCCTGATGCTGCCTTCATCGCCGCTGGCGACTTTAACCACTGCAACTTAAAGACTGTAATCCCTAAATTTTTCCAACATGTGGTTATTCCCACCCGTGATAAGAACACACTGGATCATGTTAACTGCAGCAAACGTGGTGCCTACAGGGCCGCACCCCGCCCAAACTTCGGGCACTTTGACCACATCTCTTTGTTCCCGTATCCAGCATACAGACAAAGGCTGAAACAGACAAACCCTGTGACTAAACAAGTCAAACGGACACCAGACACAGAGCATCCTGCAGGACTGTTTTGCTCAGACAGACTGGGATGTGTTTAAAGCTGCAGCCACACTGGAGGACTCTTGTCAGCATACAGGACTATGCTGAGTATGTCACTGGGTATATTAGCACTTGTGTTGACAACATTGTGCCCACCATACAAGTCAAGAAGTTTCCTAACCAGAAGCCCTGGATTAACAGTCAGGTACGCCACATGCTGCGTGCTTCGTCTATTGCATTTAAATAAGGCAATGAGTACAAAGCTGCGAAGTATGGTCTGGAAAAGGCCATCAGAGCAGCCAAAAGGCAGTACAGAGCGAAGCTGGATGGCTTCTATTCTTCTGCTGACTCCGGGCAGATGTGGCCAGGCCTGCAGCACATCACTGAATACAGGACCACCACCAGCACCATCAGCTCCATCTCCATCTCTCTACAGCCGCTTCGAGACCTCCAGCCCCACCACAGAGAGGAGGCCCTCACACACCAGGAGCACCCTCCCCCTCTCCCCCCCACCAACCATCTCATCAGGACCGGTACAGAGAGTCCTGAGGAACATCAACCCTCGCAAGGCAGCCGGACCAGATAACATCCCTGGGCGAGCTCTCAGAGCATGCGCCAACGAGCTGGCTGTTCTCACATACATCTTCAACCTTTCCATCAGCCATTGCACAGCTCCGCCCTGCTTCAAGACCACAACCATCATCCCCCTTCCCAAGAAGAGCCCACCAAGCTGCCTGAATGACTGCAGACCATTAGCACTCACTCTAATCATTATGAAGTGCTTTGAGAGAGTGGTTCTGACCCACATTCAGAGCAGCATACAGGACACCCTGGACCCCCTGCAATATGCCTACCGGCCCAACAGGTCCACCTCTGATGCTGTCACTGCTGATCTCCCCTATTCCCTCTTCCATCTGGAAAATAAAGACTCCTACATCAGGACGCTCTTAGTGGATTACAGCTCCGCCTTCAATACAGTCATCCCCCACACACTCACCGACAAACTGTCTACAATAGGTCTGCACCCCACCATCTGTGACTGGCTCCAGGACTTTCTGTCTGGCAAGCCCCAGTCTGTCAGGATTGGAAATAGGACTTCAGCTAGCATCATCACAAACATTGGCACGCCACAGGGCTGCGTGCTTAGCCCCATCCTCTACACCCTGTTCACTCATGACTGTGTCGCCTCCCACATAAACTACACCATCCTGAAGTTTGCGGACAACACCGCAGTGATAGGACGCATCACGGGCGGGGACGAAGCGGCCTACAGGAGGGAGGTGGCCAGTCTGTTGTCATGGTGTGAGGATAATAACCTCACCCTCAACAAGGACAAGACCAAGGAGATGATAGTGGACATGAGGAAGAAAAGGAGTCCTCATCGGCCACTGTTCCTCTGGGAGCTTGAAGTAGAGAGGGTGAGCAGCTTGAAGTACCTCGGCGTCCTCATCAGCGACGACCTCACTTGGACACTCAACACCACACATTAAGAAATCACAACAGCGGCTGTACTTCCTGAGGAGGCTGAGGAAGTTTAACAGCATTGTTGAGAGCATCTTGACCGGATGTATCACCGTCTGGTATGGCAGCACTTCTGCTTTGGACCGCAGACGACTGCAGAGAGTGGTAAAGACTGCAGAGAAGATCATCAGAACCCAACTGCCCTCTCTGCAGAGCATCTACCACCGCAGAGTCCACAGGAGAGCTGCCTCCATACTCAAGGACCCCACCCACCCCCAGCATGGACTAGTAAGTAAGTAAGTAAGTAAGTAAGTAAGTAACTGTTGTGTAAGTGACTGTTTACACTTCTACCCTCAGGACAGAGGTACAGAAGTATGAAGTCCAAAACAACCAGACTAAAGAACTCTTTCTTCCCCACTGCCCTCAGACTCCTTTACAACAGATAGGAGTCTGTTGTTATTGTTATTATTCTACCTCAGGACTGCCGCCACTGTTTACATTTTGCTCACTCCGGCACACTTTGTAGAATTTGCACCATTCCGTTTTATTTTATTTATTTTAACTTAAATTTATTATTTCATCTAGTTGCTGCTCTTCTATTTATCTTATAAATTGTATATTTTATATTGTTGCAGCTCTTTTCTATTTTATTTGTATATTGTAGGCCTATGTAGCATTTTTTTATTATTATTTCTTTCTTTCTTGGCATTCAGTCTGTGGAAAACAAAGGAATAATTTCATTGCATGACTGAGAACATGTTTCTTATTGTGCATATGACAATAAACACTTTGAATTGAATTTGAATTGAATTTGAACTTGTGAACCAGTAATTTACTCACGCAACGAACGAGAGCCCTACCTTCGGTAAATGTCAACCTTTCGTTCCGACAGCTCTGGCCTGGGTAACCACCACGCGACTCTGTACTTGTTGTGGAAGTCCTGGAGAAATTGAGACGTGGGAGGAGCCCACTCCGTCGTGTCTGGGTCATAGCACCATCCAAAAGCACACACAACTCAGTGAACTGAACCGTATTATCCCCCAAGAGCTGCTTCTGGATGCATCTGGATGACGTTGCTCTGGATTCAGTTTGAATCAGGACTTCAAGGAGGCTGAGAGAATCTCAATGCCTAAAGGCTTTCATGACTCGGCCTCACAGAAATTTTCCCATGAAGTATAAACACATGAATTATGCATTGTTGCGCCTTATTCTTTATGTAATCGAGCCAGCATTTCTTGCTTGTTATAGGCCTTATTGTTTTTGGCTTTTACATACAAATTATTTTTTATTGATGCCCACATTGGTGTAAGAACCCAGAAACTTCCTTGGTTCTGGATTCATACACACATGAATGGATGGATGAATGTAAACAAAACCCATATTTTGAACATTGCAGATACATTTTGAACAGGTCATTGAAATGCGCCTAGGCAAGCTATATTCTCTCTCTCTCTCTCTCTCTCTCTCTCTCTCTCTCTCTCTCTCTCTCTCTCTCTCTCTCTCTCTCTCTCTCTCTCTCTCTCTCTCAGTGTCTCAGTGTCTCTCACTCCCTTCTTCCCCCTGGGAGGCACAGCTGGAGCTGTTTGTTTCTCAGTGGTGGATGACAGAGGAAAGTGTGATGGGTATTAGTTGAAGCCATCCAATTTGGAGACGCACACACACAAATGCCCACACGTACACCAAAAGTTGAAAGTATTTCACTCCATTAGAACCATTTGCTCCAGTTGACTGCTTATGCAGCTTCACATCTAGGAGGAGATCTCTGAATCCCATCAATGGGGGGATGTGGTATGGCACCATGCACAATCTCTCTCACACACACACACACACACACACACACACACACACACACACACACACACACACACACACACACACACACACACACACACACACACACACAAGCATGCACACATGCAGACGCACACAGTCTCATATATATATATTATATATATATATATATATATATATATATGGCCATGACAAACAAGTGAAGTACATTTGTATGTCTTGTGGTTGGAACAACACAGCAACAGATAACACTTGAGCCCCCACAGACACACACAAATAAACTTCTTTAGAAGGTTTCCTTAATCCTTATCCATAGCTCTGTGAAGTTGTTCAAAATATGTGTTATTTAGCCACACTTGCAGGGTATATAAACCATGACTATTTTTGCTTTATCAGTTTGCTGACCGTATAAAGAGCAGCCACACTAGTCACTTTGACAAAGCACTGCTTTCTGCAGTGGAATATTTTAAAAGATGCTTACATTTTCATGGAGAATCACTTTAAAGGAGGTTGTGTCTCTAACTGGATGATGAAGAGTGGAAACACCAACTTCCACACTTTACAGGCAAGAGCATTGGGCTACATGGGCAGAAGGAGGCTGCAGATCACAGAGAACTGCTTATGCACACCTCCATTTGAGAGATCTTATAATACACACACACACACACACACGCACACACACAAACCTGCACACACACACACACACACACACACACACACACACACACACACACACAAACACACACACACATACGAACCTGCACACACACACACACACACACACACACACACACACACACACACACACACACACACACACACACACACACACACACACACACACACACACACACAAGACAATTATTCATTCTGTATTGAAGGACCTTTTTAGCCTCATCTGTTTTGTAACCCTTACCCTGCGTTCACACCAAAAGATGCAAAAAGTTGCCGCGCAGCACGATCCCATTCAAAGTGAATGTAGAGACGCGTTGCAGCTTTGCTGCCGGAGCACTTGCTGCCGAGAAAACCGTCAGCAAAATTTGATTTGCGGCGCGGCAAAATTTGATTTGCAGCGCAGCACGCCCGTGGCCGCTGCCGGGCACGGGCGGCGGGCGCGTTCACGTATTTTGCGGCACGACAAATGCTGCTCGAGTTGAAATATTTCAACTTTTCGGCAGCAAACGCGTGATGACAGCCCATCAGCGTTCAACAGCGTTGCCACTGAGTGACATGCCGTAACAGCTAATCAGTGTTACTCCCTTGGAGTGACCTAGAGTTCACTACCGTTACATTTATTTAGTGTAGCTCCCTCCAGTCAACAGTCACGGACACAAGGGTTTATTGTTTACGGGCATTTATTAGCTGAGTCTCATCATCCTCTTTGCCATCAAACATGCCTTGAGAACTAAACAAAAGCATATAAATCATACATGTGTTTCATAAATATGAATATTATCAGAGAACAGCACATGATAATTACAAGTTAAAGAACTATGCAAACCTCATTGGCTGCGTTAACTTCAGGGAGTGAAACAGGTAACACAGAGGCAACTTCTCTCCTGTGCGTCTCTCGTTGAACTAACAAATGTAATTACCGCACTTATCTCAATGAGCGGTTCGGCATGCGCTGCATGCTCCGATGCTGGTGCTACAACAATAAACCTCTTGCACCTCAGAACAATAGTTCCGCTATAAATTGATTACATTGACAGGTAAGCTTGTAAACATACTTAAAAATAAAATAAATGCAGATAAATATATAATATATATTTAAATGTGGTGTCATTCTTAATAAAATATTCTTTTATGAAACTTAAATTTATTCTAATAATCCAAATTATGCAACTGTTTCTGCTGGCAGCTACATTTAGTAACTCGAAAAAACCCACAAATCAGCATTCTGTAGTGTAGTTGTGTTTACAGTTAAACTAAACTATGAGTATGCTAAAGGGCTAGAATAACAACCCCAAACAAAACCCAGTTGAGTGCCAGGCAGCACCGGCCTTCCAGGCTCCGAATGGTCTCATGAACCCATAAACGACGGGCATTCCGACGTCTCTCCCTCTTCCACAACAGGTAAAGACATGCAATGCTTGTAATGTCGGCCATGGTTGTGAATGAATTCAGAAGCACCGCGGGCAAAACTTGCCGTGCCGCGAAACTTCCCGCACTGCAAACTTTTGCTGCGCCGCAAAACTTTTGCTGCGCCGCAAAACCTTTGCTGCGCCACAAAACTTGATTTGCTGCGCCGCAAAACTTCGGCGACAACGCGTTCGGGCAGCAAATGCATCTTTTGGTGTGAACGCAGGGTTAGGCATGCCACTATGGCATGGCATGTAATCACTTTTGGATTTTCATGCATGCTGGACATACTAATATTGTCTTTATTTTATTAGTGCAGCTGTAACCAATGAATTGCTCATGTATTGCATGAAATAAAGTTATTCTCTATCTATCTACACACACACACACACACACACACACACACACACACACACACACACACACACACACACACACACACACACACACACACACACTAACACACACTGCTCACCGTGTTTGGTGGGAGGGCTTATATTGATTCAATCTCCCTGCACATATTTGTAGTAGTGACACATATTTAATGATCATTTTGTTATTACATGTTTTGGTTTAACACACAGATGAGTGACTTATTGCGGCATCGACCAACTTGGATGGTATCAGAGATTATATATTATTGTGACCCATTTTGATGCAGTTATAGTTAACAAAAGCCAGTAATAAAACACACACACACACACACACACACACACACACACACACACACACACACACACACACACACACACACACACACACACACACACAGCGAGTGATTGATTGCAATGCTAATCAGATGATGAGCTGCAGCTGTCTGCCTGGTTCGGGTCTGCCAAACAGATAACGTTAACGGGGTGCGTGCATCAGGCTTTATGAGTCGCTCTCTATTCAGCTCCGGGGATCTCCCCTGTCCTCCTTCAATGATTTCGATACCCCCCTCTAATACTGCATCACAGAGGGCTAGGCGCACAATTGCAATTCAACCTCCTGTGATCCTCAATTATTCCATCCTGGCTGTCACGGGTTGCACTCAAAAAATCACCATTAGTTTATATTCCATGATGATGTTATTCAGTTGATTTTGATTCAGTTATGGGGGGTTGCAGTGGGTACGATATGGTATTCCATTGTAGTTCATCAATCATTTCATTGTGTTTCTGTTTAGATTTTACGTGAAGGGTGTCAGTATGTGTCGTTCATCACACCCCTTTGTGTTTGAACCGTGCAAGGGTGAACCGACATACGTGGCCATGATGCCAGGCGCAGAAATAACCACAGCCTCACCAAGAATAGTCCTGCATATTTGCTTCAGTTGCCAAGACAACAGTGTAGCAAGCTTATTTCTATGGTTTGGCCTAAAAAGAACGGTGTACAAGGTACAACTTATCCATGTGGGGGTGATGTCTTCTCAACAGGCATGCAGTGTCTATTCCAAGGAAGTCCACCCTGAGCACACATTATCTGTAGGAAAGATCCTTGAACCATGGCTTGGTGTTATATTTGTAATTAATGTTTGTGTGTGTTTTGTGTGAACTTGTGTTCGTGACAGAAAGCTTTGTGTGAATGTGTTCCTTTTTAATGTTACAAGGAAAATATTTTAACTCCAAAAACATGGCGTGGTATGTTTTAATATAGACAGGGTTTTTCTGAATACAAAGGGGACACATACCAGGGTATAATACAATATCATTGCCATTTAAAATGCCTGTGTTATGGATTCATGAGGTTGGAATGAGTCAGATTCTGAGATCAGATCTTCTCTATGGCTCCACAATCAAAGACGTGGATGTAATTATTTTTTAATGGGAATTACTAAGAGGTAAAAAACATTGCATTCACTAAACATTTTACGTAATTGAATTACAAAAATAACGATGGAGAGGGTGTAAATGTTGTTACTCCGGGAGTGAGCAAGGCGATGGAGAGACTAATGAAAGCTAAGGCACACCGCGAGTGAACTGCTCCATAGGATAAATTGCCGGCGAACCGCTCTAGCTGAGGCTTCTCTCGGAGGGACGCTAAAGTGTGTTGCATAGCGACCGTCGTGCATTTTGAAGGCAGCCTATATATATATATATATATATATATATATTAGAGCTGTCAGTTAAACGCGTTATTAACGGCGTTAACGCAAACCAATTTTAACGGCGTTAATTTATTTAACGCGCCATTAAAGCAAATTATTATAAAAAAAATAAAAAAATGTATATATAAATTTTTTTGGGCTCAAAACAAAGAAGCAGTAGCCTGACTGCTATGTTCAAGGCATATCTTTGTATGTTCATCGTTTAATTGCATTATAGGCTTTTTTTTTGTACCGTCCTGTTTTGATCAGTATATGCCAATGTTGTTATCAATAAAAAAACATTTACACAAGGCAAGCCGATGCACTTCTCCATGTTGATAAGAGCATTAAAATGAGAAAAATTAATGGGACGAAGAATTCAAGGGATATTTAGCATATAAAAAAAAAAAGTGATTAGTCGCGATTAATCGTGAGTTAACTATGGCATTAATGCGATTAATCGTGATTAAATATTTTAATCGCTTGACAGCCCTAATCACAAAATATGATTCTTTTTTGATAATCATACATAAATATATATATATATATATATATATATATATATATATATATATATATATATATATATTCATTTATTTATTCATTTATTTATTCATTTATTTATTCATTTATATTTACTGTATTCATGGTAGATATTTCTTTACCCTTTGTTTGTTTCTGAAAAAGCAATTCATTGGGTGAAACAATGATTACTACAGTCTTCTAGCCTTCAAAGTATAGAATTACATGACATTTACTTTACAAGTCACTCTTTTGTAAAACCTGATGTTTTTTTATGATGAGATAATAACAATCCTCTGTGCTTTGTCTTCATAAAAAGTGAAAATTGGTTTGAATTGTATGTTTTACGTGATGGATAACGTTCCATCACAGATGTGAAAAAGTTACTGTTTAGGTTTGACATGTTTTGTGCATTTATGGTCGACTGTAATTTATCATGGTGGAAAAGCTGAATTAGCAAAAGGGATGCCTTTGAAAAGGCTGTAGCTCATAGCCCTGTCAAAACGAGCTGCTTGCAATGGACTTTGTTCACTGGCGTGCTACACTAGTGAAATACACACACAAATTACAATAATGAGTAGCAGTCCAACCCTTCTTACATTCCCAAAATAACCCCACAACAAAACAAACAGCTATATTGCAAAAATGTATTTCAGTATTTACCAGCCCTGATTTCCTGTCAAACAACGGAGCGTCTCTGTACAATGCAATTAAATGGCCCTTGACAGGTAATACCATCTCTTTTTTTTGCTTTATTTTCTCCTTTGTTTGTTCTCCCCATGATACTGCAGCATCTCGAGAGCCGTGTGTTTACATATATGCACAGTTGTATCTATGTGTGGCTTGTCAAGAATAATGAGTCACTATTTCAGTACCAGGTATTGTTTTTTTCCCCCACCTGGCCTCACGGATCTATCTCCATTTATCTGCCATGTTGCTTCCATAGCAACAGCACAACACCTGATATAGGAATAAGTCAGAAGCAAATAACATAGGCCTACACTCACGCACACACGAAACGAAACGAAACAAAATATTTATATCCCGCCCATATGCAACAATAGACTTACTATAAAATAGACAGAATATTGCCCATGTCAGGGTGGCTCTACACTCCTAACTTTAACAAAAACATATGGTAGAAGCAAATATATAGCACTCCATGGAAGACAGATAAACTGTTTCAAGTAGGAAACATGAAAGTACGTCTACAGATGTTCAAAAAGATTTTTTTTCAATTGGCCCTTGAAAATGCTGATATTATCAATCTATCTCAATCTAGATGGAAGTGAGTTCCAGGCTTCTGGTGCATAGTTACTGAAGCGCCTGTTTGTTGCTTTCAGCTTGGAGATCTTTGGTAGCTTCATCTGCACGACATCAGCCGGACAAAGTCTTGACTCCCTCAAGGTCGGATCATTACTACTCATTGTGACAAGCTCCTGGAGATACACTGGGGCAACCCCATTCACTACTTTAAAGCAGAGAAGACATACTTTGAAAAATATCTGTTGTTCAATTGGGAGGATGTGAGCCTTCTTGTAGTAAGGAGTGAGGTCAACGTTCATATCTGTGATGTCATAGATCAGGGATGGGCAACTGGCGGCCCATCCCTGATATATATATATATATATAATAATAATAATAATAATTGATCGAGTTACAGAAAACTCGTTCAAGAAAGATGAGAAGAATTCATAGAATTCAAAGGCAAACCCATGCGTCTAGTTTGCTTAGAAGCGATATCAGTCATTAAAGATCCACTTGAGTCGCCACTACAACTACTACAACTGTTTGTTGGGTTTGAGTTCATTGAGTTGTTGCACTTAATGTTGGGCCACTGTTTTTCAGTTTTTTGACTTCATTGAATGATGATGTATGTGAGCCCTTTGCACTGATAAAAATACTGACCATTCATGTGGCTGTTTGAGCATGGAAAACATGAAATTAATGTATGTTGGTTCAATTAACATACCGTACATACGTTATGATTCTGGACGATTTTTTAGGTAGTGGCCATCGCCAAAATGCACCAGAATACAGGAAATCATCTACCAAATTCAAAATTATGTAGCTTCTCTCAGCTCACGTTTAGTTGAAGTGTGCAGTCATGTGGCCCTCCGATGGTTATGATAAAAAATGTGGCCCTCTTTATCATGAAAGTTGCCCATCCCTGTCATAGATGAAACGTACACCTGTGTTCAACACTGATTTGAGTTTCCTAAGCCTTGTCTTCGTGAGATTCATGTACAGAGCGTTACAGTAATCAAGCTTAGAGATGATTAGCTGCTTGATCAGCATGAGTTTCACCTTCTCACCAAGTTACCGTCTGATGGTTCTGAGGTTTGTCATATCCCAGCTGCACTTCTGCTTGACATTGTTGACTTGTCTCTCCATGTTCAGTGATGCATCCAAGAGAACACCCAGGTTTTTCCAGCTGTCTCCTTTACAGATAGTTGGTGTGATGGTAGTGTCACCAAACTGTATCTTTACTTCAAGGTTGTGTTTCTTGAGAACAAGCGGCTTACCCATCACGAGCAGCTCCGTCTTGCTTTCATTGAGTTTCATGAAGTTCTCAATCATCCAGCTTTTTATCTCTGACAGACAGTTGTTGATCCTTGCTGTAATATCACAGAGTTCAGTAGGTCTCATTGGGTGGAATGATATATACAACTGGGAATCATCCGCATAGAGTTGTATACTGAGACCGTATTTCTCTGCTATCTTCTGTAACTGTTTTATGTATAGAATGAACAGGATGGGTCCTAGAAGTGAGCCTTGGGGAACTCCAAATAGTAGACACAGCAGGTTAGAGATGGATACATCAATCTTCACACCAAAGGACCTGTCCTTGAGATATGACTTGAACCAGTTCAGGGCAGAACCTGTTATACCGAAATCATTCTCCAGCTTCTTTAGAAGTCTCTTATGATCGATGGTATCAAAGGCTGCTGATAAATCCAGCAAGACAACAATAACAATATTATCTGCATGAATTTCCCTAAAGATAACATCAGTCATCTTCACAAGCAGCGTCTCACAGCTGTGATTTGGTCTGTACCCAGACTGAACTGGGCAGTGGAGGTTGTTGGTCTGCAGTTGGCTGTTCAGCTGGTCTAGGACTATCCGCTCAAGAAGCTTAGAGACAACAGGAAGGTTTGAGACTGGTCTTTAGTTCTTCAAGCAGTCTGGATCTGCATCCTTCTTCTTTAGGGTCGGTTTGACAACCGCCTTCTTCAACTCACTAGGAAACTCACCCTGCATCATCGAGATGTTAACAATGTGCAGTAGAATGGGCGCAAGCTTGTTTGAGCACTTCTTCAGGAGGAATGTTGGTATAGGGTCTAAGCAGCAGAACTTGCTGGACAGTTTAGAGATGTACTTCAACAGAGAATCTTTGCTGATGTGATGAAATGCTTCACACTTTATTCCCACAGGGTACTTAAAATCATCATCTGCTGGTTTCCTCTGGTTTTCTTTGTATCTTTACTAGAAGGCAGGACTTGGGATTGTTTACCAGTCAGCTTGTAAACTTTCTTATACAAGGATTTCGTGTCACTTGCAGAAGCTAATAGAGACTTCCTGGTAAAGGCAATCCTCTTCTTCTTCTCTAAACCACAGAAACCGTTCCTGAGCCTGACGTAATCATCGTGTGTTCCTTTTCCCTTCCTCCATGCTGTCTCTGCAGCCCTTCTTTTCCTCTGCAATACACGTAACTCCTCATCCATCCAGGGGCGATCTTTTCCCTTGACAGTCTTGTTGATAACCGGACAGTGCTTGTCAATGAGTTCCAGCAGTACTTTGTTGTAGAGAGAGACAGATTCCTCAAGGCTCGCAGAGCACCACTTGCTCCAGCGACACAGATCCGATTGTAGGATATCCTCCCTGAAATCCTCAATAACAATCTTGTTAAAGTCCCTGTAACTGATTTTCCTAGCATCATCAACAAGATGTGAGACACTAGCTGAAACTTCTGCTCTCACCAGAGAATGGTCCGATGATGTTCCCGAGTCTACAACACTAATAGAGTGCACACAGTCTCTAAACCCATCTGTTGTGATAATAAGGTCAAGTGTCCCTCCAAGATTGTGCGTTGGCACCAGTGGCACACACTGTTGAAGTCCATGTTGGCTAAGTAGTGTCAAAAACTTCTCAGGGTAGTGGTCACCAGGTCGCTCAACGTGTATGTTGAAGTCGCCGGCCATAACTGGAGTTCCTGGCTTATTGGAGAGGTCAGAGAGGTAATCACTAAATTCCTCAAGGAAAAAACACTCAGTATACCGAGCCTTCTTCGTGTACGGTGGCCTGTAGATATTTACCAGACGTAGCATCGCACTCTCGGTCT
The DNA here is from genome assembly GCF_026213295.1 of Gadus chalcogrammus. Taxonomy (NCBI): domain Eukaryota; kingdom Metazoa; phylum Chordata; class Actinopteri; order Gadiformes; family Gadidae; genus Gadus; species Gadus chalcogrammus. The sequence continues at coordinate 21,484,284 of NC_079426.1, read as the reverse complement.
CAATAACAGTCTCCATTACAGGATTTGTATTTCTTAACATTAGTATTGGACTTCAGCTTGAGGTTTTTGTTGTAGATAACAGCAATACCCCCTCCAGAACGGTACTTCCGTGGGTCAGAAACTATTCCCCAGCCATAGTCTTTGATCTCTTGTAGCTTTGCAGTATCTGCATGCCGGAGGAAAGTCTCCTGAACAAAGCATGTATCAATCTCCTGGTCTGCAAGATGCTCAAGAACACCAACTGTTTTGTTCACAATGGAGTGTGCATTGAAACTTGCCAGTATTAGTTCATCCCAAGTTATTTTTGAAGATCCCTTGACCTCTGAACATAGTAGTTTTTTGCCTCATCACTCCCGAAGGTCCTCCCCATGATCTGAGCTCTCTCTTTGACGTGGAAGGGTGTTACGACCCAGGGTCGTATGTGTATTTTGCAGCGTTGTATGGATGTCGTCTGTGCTGTGGATCCTCCCGGCCTGAGGGTGGTGTTAGCACCCTTAGGCTCTCTCCCTCTCCAGGTGCTGCTCCTCCCGGCCTGAGGGTGGTGCTACCACCATTGGTGTTTCTCCAGGTGCTGGCTGTTGATTGGTGCTGGGGCTGGAGGAGCTGCTATAAATGGCCGCCGCTGGAGACAATCATCCTCCTTCTCTTGACCCTGCTCCCAACTGCACCAGGCTTACCATGTGGCATTATATTGTATTGTGTTTTGTTATGTTAAAACTTAAGCAGTCCAGGTAATCGTAGGGGTGAGTAGCTTGTTTGGTTTATCGTTGTTTTCTCCTGTTTATCACATAGGGAGTCAGTGAGAATCCTGTGAACTTTGCTTTCTTTGGTTTGTCGGTTAGGGAAGTTAGTTTTGGGGTTAGATGGTTTTGTTTGTTGTTTTGGCTATGCTCACCCCGAGGCTCCATCAATTGAATAAATCAACTTATGCTGGACTGCAGCCCTGTGTGCCTGGTCGTCCTTGGGAGTGGGAAAAGAGGGGAGCACCATGTGTTATGTCCGGTTCCCCTAGGCCGGTCGTAACATAATTGGGGGCTCGTCCGGGATCTTTTTTTCTTGTCGTTGGTAGTAGTTTTTTTTGTGTGGCGGAAGGAATGGAGTTCAGATTAGAATAGTTTGTGGCTAATCCGACTGTAGAGGTATTAAGAAAATGTAAAAGGGCTGAGTTGGGCCTTATCGCCGATTTGTGGGATGTGCAGGTATCTTCTAGCACAAAGAAAGAAGAGTTGTATGAGCTGCTCTTTGCCAAGTTGAGTGAAAGGGGATGGATGGGTGAGCCAGCTCCCACGGTTGGGGTTGAGCGGAGTAATCTGGCTGGTGTTCCTGCCCCACACCCATTTGTTACACAAGGTTCTGTTTCCCATGAGGGTGTGGATAAGCCAGTTCCAATCACTATCCTGCGGGATACCGGGGCGAAACAGTCTCATATGTGAAGGTGTTCTCCCCTTTTCAGCTCAGTCTTACTCTGGTGCTGACATTATAGCATGGGGGGTGAAGCTAAGTGCTGGACTTGCCCCATTGCATTTCATTCAGTTAACTTCTGGGATTGCGTCAGGAAAATTCAAAATCGCTGTGAGGCCCCAGTTGCCAATAGCTGGTATTGATCTGATCCTCGGAAATGATCTGGCCGGTGGTAAAGTGTTCCCGTCTCCAGAGATGTCATAAGTCTGGGTCCTACCTGGTAGATGATGAGGTTCTGATGCGCCGCTGGAGTCCTCGTTCTGGTCCAGCCTATGGGACTGTGAGTCAGGTGGTAGTGCCACAGCAGTTTCGTCCCCAGATGCTAGGTTTGGCTGATGACCATAGCATGTCCGGTCATTTAGGTATTAGAAAAACCTACAGCCGTATCCTCCGTTCTTTCTTTCGGCCTTGATTTAAGTCAGATGTTGTGAGATTTTGCCATGATTTAGTCGCCCTTCGCCCTTCGCCCTTCGTCCTTCGCCCTTCGTCCTTAGCCCTTCGTCCTTAGCCCTTCGTCCTTCGCCCTTAGGGCGAGGGTTATGTCCGGTTCCCCTAGGCCGGTCGTAACAAAGGGACAGAGCCTATCAGCTGCTGTGTGTGTCCTACACTTATCCTTCTCTCTCTTGTTGTTGCTGTGGCTGCAGTTACTACACTTGATAGCGGCAGTATCCTTACTTTTGCGTCTTTGGCAGTCTTTAGAAGTGTGTGAACCAGCGCAATACGAGCAGACAGGTGTACTTTTCTTCTTACAGTGCGGAGAGCCACTCATGTGTCCGTATTCCTGGCAGTCGAAGCACTGTACCACATGGTACCTATCTCTGACTCTGTGCTGTCGGAGGTCTACATGTATCCAGTCACCGGACTCCCTCAAACACTACCTGATTCTAGGTGAAACCTGGAGTACTGCAAAATCCTTGGTCTTTTTGTCAAGGAAAACAACCTTGAACAATTCTCCTTCTTCTTTCAGCCGCCGAATACCCTGATACTTTTCTAGGATCTTCTTCTCTAGGTCCTCACCACAGCTGTACTCAGCCTCCAGATCAAACATTGTCAGCTTAGGATCCAGCTTCTATCTCTCTGTGGTCTTTGAGGTAGCCTTGTACTTCGATTCCAGAGCTTCTTTTGCACTGTCCTGGTGCTCCTTGGTCGAGAAAGTCATGTTAACAGCTCCTTTAACTTCATGGTGTTGAGTCTTCAGAATAGGGATCGTGGGTGTAGTGTTTGCGACACTGCCGTATATTGGTTGGTCATGACGTAGTACTGGAACGAGTAAGACGTGCATCGGAGATCCCGGAGATAAACCTGAGTTCATGCAAACAGTTGTCCGTTCGTCTCATTTCAATATGATAACCTACAACATCACACTGGCAACGAGGATAAATATGGAACAATAAAGTCCGGAAAAGAAGAGGAATACAAAGCGTTTCCTAACCGCGGGAGTTTAGCTAGCTTCACAGTTAGCATAGCCAGCATTCCGAGGACTGAGTGGCCAACGCTACACGCTGCACTCGTCATGTCGCTCGCGCACACTCCTGCACTCCATGCATTTGACTCAGAAACGGATCCAAGCTCGGTGGGACCGCGTTGGACCAAATGGGTGCAGAGGTTTGAAAACTACACTACTGCAGTCAACATCACCGGCGATGCTAGGCTAAAGGCACTGCTGCTGCACCTAGCAGGAGAGCGCGTGCATGATATCTACGACACGCTCGCAGATGAGGGAGACAAATATGCGGACGTAAAGGCAAGGCTCGAAACGTACTTCACCCCCAAGAAGAACACTCAGTATCAAGTTTATATGTTCAGAAAGGCAGTGCAACTGCCAGGCGAAAATCTAGACACATACTGCACTAGACTACGCATGCTTGCAAAGAACTGTGAGTTTGCAGACACTGACAAAGAGATCAAAGCACAGCTGATTCAAAGCTGCACTTCAACCAGTGTTCTGCCCTTCAGGCATTTCATTTGAATTAAATGCTTTAAATTTGTGTTTCATCCAGACTTTTATTTTGACGTTGTATTTTCGAGCTGCACAGGAAGCAGGAAGGAAAATAGTTTAGATCACGTTAGAATGCGCGCGTAGAAAACGTTAGAAATGGCAGGTTGATTGGGAGTGCAGACGGTCACTACCCCAGAGAAAGGCTTCTTGCATGTTGGTTCCCCAGTAGAGGCATCGCTTGTACGTATCGTATCTTTGTTGTGGCTGTGTTGACTCATTTGTATGTTAATTACATGATGTAAAAACAGAGTTATAAGGCTAACTAATAGGGAATGTTAACTATGCATGTTAGTTTCAACACGTGGCCTTCAAGATAATTTTAGTTCTAAGAAATGTTAACATTTAGCTTTATTGTGATTTCTATACTTAAGGTATTGTTCAAGGAAACTAGGTGACTTAACTAATTGCAATACTTTGTTGTTTGTTTTCTAGTTTCACTCTCTTTCATCTTTTGATCTCTTGATCTTATCTACATGGATTCAATACAATGTGAAGAACGAAAATAAATCTACAAACAAGAATTCAAGGCATTCTTCATGTTCATGAATAGAAGAGAGTTTAGCTCACTGTCTAGTTGGAGTTAGCACACCCCACCGAGGACAGTACAGTGAAAAAGCGTTATTCAACTGGAGTTTCAACGTCCAAAGAAGCAAGATAAGAAAAAATGGAATTAGCCGGGACTTCTAATGTATCTGTACATACGAGAAAATCAAAGAGTTCTTCCTCATCGACATCGAGTGCAGCAGTAAGGGCGCGCGCTAAAGCAGAGGCGGCGAAAGCACGAGCAACATTTGCAGAGAGAGAGGTGACACTCAAGGTACAAAAAGCAGAGAAGGAAGCCGAGCTACAATTAGGTAAAGCCAAGCTGGAAGCTGAATTGGGCGCACTCGCACTTCAAAGAGAGGCAGCTGCAGCTATTGCCCAAGCCGAGGCACTAGAAGCAGCTGAACTAGACATAGGAGATTCGATCAGGACTGATCCATCTTCACTAGATCTGCAAAATGAAATTGCAACACGCACTGACGAATATGTTGAAGCACAAGCTGGGCTTGACGTATCACAGACTCGGGTATCCGTCCATACCACATCACCTGGAGTAGCCCTATCAGACGCAAGCTACGTCACATGGCCCCCTCCACCAGAGCACAACTCTGAGCCACAGGGAGAGATAAAAGAGGATGAAACTCCCCACAGACCATCTAGGCATGATGAAACACCAAGGCAGCCATTTCTCAGTGCTAAATCTAGGTATGTAACCCACATCAGCGCACCACTCAATGGAGGTCATACAAGTCAGGAAAGACGCGATGGACAACAAACAACGAACATTGGAGATAATGGACATCACACAACACCCGCTAGAGGTAACGGACAGCCCACCAAACCCAAGACAACACATCATCCTCACAAATCACCATTTAAGGCGACAGCTCCATCATACGTACCCATGTATGCTCCATCCACTGCAAGTGTGGCACCTGAAACAGAACACCTGGCACGATACCTGGCTCGTCGTGATTTAGTGAGTACAAGTCTCTACCAATTCGATGATAAACCTGAAAATTATCTAGCATGGCAGTCATCATTCAGTAATGCTACTACAGGCTTAGGACTCACAACAACTGAAATTTTGGATCTGCTGATTAAATGGCTAGGAACAGAGTCGGTCAAGCACATCAAAAGGACACGCTCTGTGTATGTCGGAAATCCAGACGTAGCATTGAAAAAGGCCTGGGACCGCCTCCAAGAGTGCTACGCCGCACTGGAAGTAATGGAAGAGGCTCTTTTTAAAAGACTGGATGAATTTCCAAGAATATCAACCAAAGATTATGGGAAGCTGAGGGACCTAGGCGATCTTCTTATGGAACTCCAGGGTGCCAGAGAAGAAGGTTACCTCACAGGATTGCCTACCTGGATACAGCCAGGGGCATAGGGCCCATTGTGGAGAAACTCCCTTATGGGCTACAGGAAAAATGGCTAACAGTAGGTTCAAGGTTTAAAGAAGAAAACAACGGCCACTTCCCTCCATTTGATTACTTTGCCGATTTCATTTGTCATGAAGCACGCCGGAGAAATGACCCCAGTTTTATCCTTTCATGCGCAAGCAGCAACGGGTTGAAGTCAGACAAAGTAGCCTCTAACAGTTATGGGAGGAAAATATCTGTTCACAAGACAGACATCTCTCCAGGTAAAGACCCACCTGCAAACTCACCTGAGAGAAAGCCTGATGGGCCAGAGGAAAACTGTCCCATTCACAACAAACCACATGCGCTGAGGAAATGCAGAACATTTAGAGGGAAGGTTCTCGAAGAACGAAAAAGCCTTCTCAAAGAGCATGGGATTTGTTTCAAATGCTGCACTTCAGCTAGCCATCTTGCAAGAGACTGTAAAGTAAAAGTAAAGTGTGCGGAGTGTGACAGCGACCGACATCATGCTGCTATGCATCCAGGTCCACCACCTCAAGTCTTCAGAAGGCCTACACCCCCATCAGACAATGGCGGGGAGGAAGAGGAACACAGCAGCGACAGCACAGCCATCAGCTCACACTGTACCCAGGTGTGTGGCCCAGGTCGAACAGCAAGATCCTGTGCGAAGATTTGTCTGGCCCGAGTATATCCACAAGGTCAACGTGAGAAGGCAACCAACATGTACGTGATTTTGGATGATCAAAGTAACCGTTCACTTGTGCGATCAGACTTCTTTCAGCTTTTCAACATCAAGAGCCAACCATTCCCCTACTCACTCAAGACCTGTGCTGGGCTAGTTGAGACGTCAGGCAGAAAGGCAGAGGGCTTTCAGGTCGAATCACTCGATGGGCAGACCAGCCTACAACTACCATCACTAATTGAGTGTAATGACATACTCATCGACCGCTCCGAAATACCGACCCCTGACGCAGCCTGTCACCATCCACACCTGCGAAGTGTAGCGCCGCACTTACCTGAGCTCGATCCCAAGGCGGAGATCCTCATCTTGCTAGGCAGAGACATTGTGAGGGTTCATAAAGTCCGGCAGCAAGTGAGTGGGCCTCACAATGCCCCCTTCGCACAAAGACTTGATTTGGGATGGGTTATAGTAGGAGACGTGTGCCTAGGGAACGCACATAGGCCGGCTGTGGGCACATTCAAGACAAATGTGCTAGAGATTGGCCGACCCACCTTTCTCAAACCTTGCAAAGGCTTCATGAAGCTGACTGGAGATATGTCCCAGGGAGGGGCGCAAAAGATTGGGGTTACCCCACCGCACGGAGACTTCACAGACAAGGATCTTCTCAGCAGACAATGGAGACAAGTCCAAGCCCTTGCCGACAGATTCTGGCGTCGCTGGCGTCAGGAGTTCCTTCCCACTCTGCAAGCCCGCCGGAAATGGAGAGATTCCCACCGGGACCTGAAAGAAGGGGACATTGTGCTCCTGAAGGACAATCAAGCCGCACGCAACGTGTGGCCTATGGCGATGATCACAGCTGTCTTTCCAGGGAGAGACAGCAAAGTAAGGAAGGTGGAGCTCAGGACATCGGATCAAGGTTCTCCGAAGGTGTTCCTAAGACCTGTGTCAGAAGTAGTTCTCCTTCTGCCAAAAGACTGTAGTTAAAGGACAGAGACATTTAAAAGCTCATAGTGACCTTTAAGGTCAGACGGGGAGTGTTCTGCCCTTCAGGCATTTCATTTGAATTGAATGCTTTAAATTTGTGTTTCATCCAGACTTTTATTTTGACGTTGTATTTTCGAGCTGCACAGGAAGCAGGAAGGAAAATAGTTTAGATCACGTTAGAATGCGCGCGTAGAAAACGTTAGAAACGGCAGGTTGATTGGGAGTGCAGACGGTCACTACCCCAGAGAAAGGCTTCTTGCATGTTGGTTCCCCAGTAGAGGCATCGCTTGTACGTATCGTATCTTTGTTGTGGCTGTGTTGACTCATTTGTATGTTAATTACATGATGTAAAAACAGAGTTATAAGGCTAACTAATCGGGAATGTTAACTATGCATGTTAGTTTCAACACGTGGCCTTCAAGATAATTTTAGTTCTAAGAAATGTTAACATTTAGCTTTATTGTGATTTCTATACTTAAGGTATTGTTCAAGGAAACTAGGTGACTTAACTAATTGCAATACTTTGTTGTTTGTTTTCTAGTTTCACTCTCTTTCATCTTTTGATCTCTTGATCTTATCTACATGGATTCAATACAATGTGAAGAATGAAAATAAATCTACAAACAAGAATTCAAGGCATTCTTCATGTTCATGAATAGAAGAGAGTTTAGCTCACTGTCTAGTTGGAGTTAGCACACCCCACCGAGGACAGTACAACCAGGCTGCGTCGACGCGCGCTGAGAGAGCCTGACAAGGGCTTAGATGACCTTCTCGACCATGGTAGGTCACTAGAACTGTCCGAGCAGCAAGCAGCGGGCATGGAACAGACAGATACTGCATCAGTGAATGTGATCCAGCAGAATTGGCGGCCCAGCCAATACACTGGGAGAGGCAAGCCCAGCAACAACTGCAGGAACTGTGGAGGACAGTATCCACATGAAGGAGACTGCCCAGCACGGGGCAAGGACTGCAAAGCATGCGGTAGGATGAATCACTTTGCTCGACAATGCAGATCTAGGCAAAAAGAACCAACCAGAGGGCGTGAGCCAAAAGACGAAGAGAGAGAGAAAGGTAAACAACACAGACGCAAAGTGTACAATGTGACCAGCACCGAGCAAAATGGTGGCTACAACTCGTCTAGCATCGATGAGAAATATGTGTTTATAATAAACAGCAACAGTGGCAATATGCAGCCACAGACATGCATCAAGCTCAACGGTACCAAGATATCAGCACTCATAGACTCTGGAACTGCAGTGAATATTATCAGTGAGTCCGTTTTCAACACAATGACTCCACGCCCGCAGCTCACCACAGTCAGTGTAAAGATATATCCTTATGGCTGCACCAACTCACTGCCCATAGCTGGAGCATTCAACTGTGATATAGAGGCAGGGAACAAAAAGACTAAGGGTTTGTTCTACGTGCTGGAGGGTGATGGCTGCTCCCTGTTAAGCTACCAAACAGCCGATGAGCTTGGCCTGATCAAAATAGTCAACAGCGTCTCATCCACAAGCGGCCGAACAGTGGCAGACGAGCTGGTGGACAGTTATCCAGAGCTCTTCCAGGGAATAGGCAAACTAAAAGATTTTCAAGTCAAGCTACACATCAACAAAGACGTGCAGCCTACCTGTCAGCCACACCGGCGGGTGCCGTTTCACATCCGAAAGAAAGTTGAGGACGAACTGCTGAAACTCGAGAATGATGACATCATAGAGACAGTCACAGGCCCTACGCCATGGGTCTCCCCAATTGTGACGCCTCCCAAACCAAAAGACCCGGATAAAGTGAGGATCTGCGTCGACATGAGACAAGCCAACACCGCCATACAGCGCGAACGCCACATCACACCCACCATGGACGACGTCATCCATGAGCTCAACGGAGCAACGGTCTTCTCCAAGCTGGACCTGACTGCCGGATATCATCAGTTAGAGCTCCATCCGGCCAGCAGATACATCACGACCTTCACCACACACCAAGGTCTGAGGCGCTACAAACGCCTAAACTTTGGAATATCGTCTGCCGCGGAGGTGTTCCAGAATGCAATATGCCAGACATTGCAAGGGATCAGCGGCGTCAAGAACCTGAGTGACGACATCATCATCCACGGCAAGACACAGGCTGAGCACGACGACACCCTCAGAGCGGTGTTCCAGAGACTGAAAGAGAGAGGTCTCACACTCAATCGCAAAAAGTGTGAGTTTGATAAATCCAGCCTCGAATTCTTCGGGTTCATCTTTTCAGCAGACGGAATCTCAGCTGACCCCAAAAAGGTCGCCGCCATCAAGCAAGCCAGCGACCCACAGGACCCGACAGAGGTCAGAAGCCTACTCGGCATGGCAAACTACTGTGCACGGTTCATACCAGACTTTGCCACCATCTCCGCTCCGCTACGCGAGCTCACCAAAAAAGACACACAATGGAGCTGGGGCCCGGAGCACGCTGCTGCGCTACAGACAATCAAAGACAGCCTCACCAGTGACACAGTCATGGCGTACTTCGATCCAGCTAAGGACACAGAGCTGATCGTGGACGCCAGCCCAGTCGGCCTAGGCGCCATTCTTTATCAATCCGACAGAAAAGGGGAGAGGCACACCATAGCATATGCCAGCCGTGCTCTGAGTGACGTGGAAAGACGCTACTCACAGACCGAACGGGAAGCACTGGCCATCGTGTGGAGTTGTGAACATTTCCACTTATATATCTACGGAAACCCCTTCACCTTGGTCACAGACCACCAAGCCCTTGAAGTGATCTGGAATAACCCCAAATCAAAACCACCGGCGAGAATCGAGAGATGGGGACTGAGACTCCAGCCCTACAACTTTCGCGTGGAGTACCGGAAAGGCGCAGAGAACCCCGCCGACTACATGTCACGTCACCCCATCAAGACACCAACAGGAGAATCTACAAGAGCAGGGAAGGTAGCAGAAGAATATGTCAACTTCATCGCCCACCATGCTACACCCAAAGCAATGACCCTCGCTGAGATCAGAGAAGAAACACTCAAGGACCCGATATTACAGGAGGTCACTTCCTACATCAGACACAACATGTGGCACAGGATCACCGACAACACACAGCATGCTGCTACTCTGAAGAAATTCATCCGAGTCAGCGAAGAGCTGAGCATGCTGCCCAGCAACGACATCGTCCTCAGAGGCACGAGGATCATCATCCCAGCATCCCTTGAACACAGAGTGTTACAGTTAGCCCATGAAGGACATCAGGGCATTGTTAAAACAAAGAAACTTCTCAGGTCAAAGGTATGGTTCCCCGACATCGATCAGAAAGCAGAACAAACTGTAAAGAACTGTTTAGCATGTCAAGCAAACACACCCATAGCCCAGTCAGAGCCCCTGAGAATGTCAGATCTACCAGAAGCCCCTTGGCTTGATATCAGTGCGGATTTCTATGGCCCCCTCCCTACGGGAGAGTATCTCTTAGTTATTATAGACGAGTACTCACGCTACCCTATAGTTGAGATAATAAGGTCTACTTCAGCTAACACAGTTATCCCAGTGTTTGACAAAGTGTTTTCCATGTTTGGCATACCCAGAGTGGTCAAAACAGATAATGGTCCACCATTTAACAGTGAACAGTTTTCCAAGTTTGCTGACTGCCTAGGTTTCCATCATCGGAAGATAACACCCCTCTGGCCTCAGGCCAACGCGACAGCAGAGCGTTTCATGCGCACACTCGGGAAAGCCATCCGAGTGTCAGAGACTGTGAACATTCCGTGGAAGCAGACACTCAACACATTCCTCCGTGAGTATCGCTCTACACCTCACAGCACCACTGGAGCATCCCCAGCCGACCTAATGCTGCGGTACAAGATGCACATAAAAGTCCCCACACTCACCTCAACCATCGAAAAGAACATTGACCACACAATCAGAGACAAAGACAGCACAGCTAAGGCCAAGATGAAGCGCAACTCAGACGCACGCCGTCACGCCAAACCACGCCCCCTCATTCCTGGTGACGCAGTGCTTCACAAACAACCAAAACACAACAAGCTTACAACACCATACAACAGTAAGCCACATACTGTTTCAAAAGTGAAAGGCTCAATGGTCACTGCGACCAGAGATGGACATTCCATTACTCGTAATTCATCCTTTTTCAAGAGAGTGAATCCAGAGATACAGGACATTCCATCAGATCCCGACGAAGATGATGATGGTGACGCTGTCACTGGTGCCTCACCAAGGCCACAAAGGTACCCCTCCAGAACCAGACGACAGCGCCCTCCGTACCTAAGGGACTATGTGTGAGATGTTGGTCAAAGGCAATATGCCAACATAGCTCATATTACTGTCAGTGAACATGACAGCTCGTTCTAATGACTCGTACCGAGTACACTTGCACTTGTAATGCAGAGAATGTTATGCAAATTACTGTGAATGTTATAGCACAGGGTTGATATATTTATTTGATATTTGAAACATGTTGAATACCAGGGTATATGAGACATTTGAAACCAGAAGAATGTTTACTGTTTGGTACTGTGTGAAATGTTATTTTGTTTACTAGAAGCCATAAGTAAATGGTATCTTGTCTCATCTGTTTACAATGAATAAGTTCATGTATGCCTATTCAGAAATGTTGTGATGTTAGGCGCCTAAAAAAAAGAAGAGTGTGATGTAGTGTTTGCGACACTGCCGTATATTGGTTGGTCATGACGTAGTACTGGAACGAGTAAGACGTGCATCGGAGATCCCGGAGATAAACCTGAGTTCATGCAAACAGTTGTCCGTTCGTCTCATTTCAATATGATAACCTACAACATCACACTGGCAACGAGGATAAATATGGAACAATAAAGTCCGGAAAAGAAGAGGAATACAAAGCGTTTCCTAACCGCGGGAGTTTAGCTAGCTTCACAGTTAGCATAGCCAGCATTCCGAGGACTGAGTGGCCAACGCTACACGCTGCACTCGTCATGTCGCTCGCGCACACTCCTGCACTCCATGCATTTGACTCAGAAACGGATCCAAGCTCGGTGGGACCGCGTTGGACCAAATGGGTGCAGAGGTTTGAAAACTACACTACTGCAGTCAACATCACCGGCGATGCTAGGCTAAAGGCACTGCTGCTGCACCTAGCAGGAGAGCGCGTGCATGATATCTATGACACGCTCGCAGATGAGGGAGACAAATATGCGGACGTAAAGGCAAGGCTCGAAACGTACTTCACCCCCAAGAAGAACACTCAGTATCAAGTTTATATGTTCAGAAAGGCAGTGCAACTGCCAGGCGAAAATCTAGACACATACTGCACTAGACTACGCATGCTTGCAAAGAACTGTGAGTTTGCAGACACTGACAAAGAGATCAAAGCACAGCTGATTCAAAGCTGCACTTCAACCAGTGTTCTGCCCTTCAGGCATTTCATTTGAATTAAATGCTTTAAATTTGTGTTTCATCCAGACTTTTATTTTGACGTTGTATTTTCGAGCTGCACAGGAAGCAGGAAGGAAAATAGTTTAGATCACGTTAGAATGCGCGCGTAGAAAACGTTAGAAATGGCAGGTTGATTGGGAGTGCAGACGGTCACTACCCCAGAGAAAGGCTTCTTGCATGTTGGTTCCCCAGTAGAGGCATCGCTTGTACGTATCGTATCTTTGTTGTGGCTGTGTTGACTCATTTGTATGTTAATTACATGATGTAAAAACAGAGTTATAAGGCTAACTAATAGGGAATGTTAACTATGCATGTTAGTTTCAACACGTGGCCTTCAAGATAATTTTAGTTCTAAGAAATGTTAACATTTAGCTTTATTGTGATTTCTATACTTAAGGTATTGTTCAAGGAAACTAGGTGACTTAACTAATTGCAATACTTTGTTGTTTGTTTTCTAGTTTCACTCTCTTTCATCTTTTGATCTCTTGATCTTATCTACATGGATTCAATACAATGTGAAGAATGAAAATAAATCTACAAACAAGAATTCAAGGCATTCTTCATGTTCATGAATAGAAGAGAGTTTAGCTCACTGTCTAGTTGGAGTTAGCACACCCCACCGAGGACAGTACAGTGAAAAAGCGTTATTCAACTGGAGTTTCAACGTCCAAAGAAGCAAGATAAGAAAAAATGGAATTAGCCGGGACTTCTAATGTATCTGTACATACGAGAAAATCAAAGAGTTCTTCCTCATCGACATCGAGTGCAGCAGTAAGGGCGCGCGCTAAAGCAGAGGCGGCGAAAGCACGAGCAACATTTGCAGAGAGAGAGGTGACACTCAAGGTACAAAAAGCAGAGAAGGAAGCCGAGCTACAATTAGGTAAAGCCAAGCTGGAAGCTGAATTGGGCGCACTCGCACTTCAAAGAGAGGCAGCTGCAGCTATTGCCCAAGCCGAGGCACTAGAAGCAGCTGAACTAGACATAGGAGATTCGATCAGGACTGATCCATCTTCACTAGATCTGCAAAATGAAATTGCAACACGCACTAACGAATATGTTGAAGCACAAGCTGGGCTTGACGTATCACAGACTCGGGTATCCGTCCATACCACATCACCTGGAGTAGCCCTATCAGACGCAAGCTACGTCACATGGCCCCCTCCACCAGAGCACAACTCTGAGCCACAGGGAGAGATAAAAGAGGATGAAACTCCCCACAGACCATCTAGGCATGATGAAACACCAAGGCAGCCATTTCTCAGTGCTAAATCTAGGTATGTAACCCACATCAGCGCACCACTCAATGGAGGTCATACAAGTCAGGAAAGACGCGATGGGCAACAAACAACGAACATTGGAGATAATGGACATCACACAACACCCGCTAGAGGTAACGGACAGCCCACAAAACCCAAGACAACACATCATCCTCACAAATCACCATTTAAGGCGACAGCTCCATCATACGTACCCATGTATGCTCCATCCACTGCAAGTGTGGCACCTGAAACAGAACACCTGGCACGATACCTGGCTCGTCGTGATTTAGTGAGTACAAGTCTCTACCAATTCGATGATAAACCTGAAAATTATCTAGCATGGCAGTCATCATTCAGTAATGCTACTACAGGCTTAGGACTCACAACAACTGAAATTTTGGATCTGCTGATTAAATGGCTAGGAACAGAGTCGGTCAAGCACATCAAAAGGACACGCTCTGTGTATGTCGGAAATCCAGACGTAGCATTGAAAAAGGCCTGGGACCGCCTCCAAGAGTGCTACGCCGCACTGGAAGTAATGGAAGAGGCTCTTTTTAAAAGACTGGATGAATTTCCAAGAATATCAACCAAAGATTATGGGAAGCTGAGGGACCTAGGCGATCTTCTTATGGAACTCCAGGGTGCCAGAGAAGAAGGTTACCTCACAGGATTGCCTACCTGGATACAGCCAGGGGCATAGGGCCCATTGTGGAGAAACTCCCTTATGGGCTACAGGAAAAATGGCTAACAGTAGGTTCAAGGTTTAAAGAAGAAAACAACGGCCACTTCCCTCCATTTGATTACTTTGCCGATTTCATTTGTCATGAAGCACGCCGGAGAAATGACCCCAGTTTTATCCTTTCATGCGCAAGCAGCAACGGGTTGAAGTCAGACAAAGTAGCCTCTAACAGTTATGGGAGGAAAATATCTGTTCACAAGACAGACATCTCTCCAGGTAAAGACCCACCTGCAAACTCACCTGAGAGAAAGCCTGATGGGCCAGAGGAAAACTGTCCCATTCACAACAAACCACATGCGCTGAGGAAATGCAGAACATTTAGAGGGAAGGTTCTCGAAGAACGAAAAAGCCTTCTCAAAGAGCATGGGATTTGTTTCAAATGCTGCACTTCAGCTAGCCATCTTGCAAGAGACTGTAAAGTAAAAGTAAAGTGTGCGGAGTGTGACAGCGACCGACATCATGCTGCTATGCATCCAGGTCCACCACCTCAAGTCTTCAGAAGGCCTACACCCCCATCAGACAATGGCGGGGAGGAAGAGGAACACAGCAGCGACAGCACAGCCATCAGCTCACACTGTACCCAGGTGTGTGGCCTAGGTCGAACAGCAAGATCCTGTGCGAAGATTTGTCTGGCCCGAGTATATCCACAAGGTCAACGTGAGAAGGCAACCAACATGTACGTGATTTTGGATGATCAAAGTAACCGTTCACTTGTGCGATCAGACTTCTTTCAGCTTTTCAACATCAAGAGCCAACCATTCCCCTACTCACTCAAGACCTGTGCTGGGCTAGTTGAGACGTCAGGCAGAAAGGCAGAGGGCTTTCAGGTCGAATCACTCGATGGGCAGACCAGCCTACAACTACCATCACTAATTGAGTGTAATGACATACTCATCGACCGCTCCGAAATACCGACCCCTGACGCAGCCTGTCACCATCCACACCTGCGAAGTGTAGCGCCGCACTTACCTGAGCTCGATCCCAAGGCGGAGATCCTCATCTTGCTAGGCAGAGACATTGTGAGGGTTCATAAAGTCCGGCAGCAAGTGAGTGGGCCTCACAATGCCCCCTTCGCACAAAGACTTGATTTGGGATGGGTTATAGTAGGAGACGTGTGCCTAGGTAACGCACATAGGCCGGCTGTGGGCACATTCAAGACAAATGTGCTAGAGATTGGCCGACCCACCTTTCTCAAACCTTGCAAAGGCTTCATGAAGCTGACTGGAGATATGTCCCAGGGAGGGGCGCAAAAGATTGGGGTTACCCCACCGTACGGAGACTTCACAGACAAGGATCTTCTCAGCAGACAATGGAGACAAGTCCAAGCCCTTGCCGACAGATTCTGGCGTCGCTGGCGTCAGGAGTTCCTTCCCACTCTGCAAGCCCGCCGGAAATGGAGAGATTCCCACCGGGACCTGAAAGAAGGGGACATTGTGCTCCTGAAGGACAATCAAGCCGCACGCAACGTGTGGCCTATGGCGATGATCACAGCTGTCTTTCCAGGGAGAGACAGCAAAGTAAGGAAGGTGGAGCTCAGGACATCGGATCAAGGTTCTCCGAAGGTGTTCCTAAGACCTGTGTCAGAAGTAGTTCTCCTTCTGCCAAAAGACTGTAGTTAAAGGACAGAGACATTTAAAAGCTCATAGTGACCTTTAAGGTCAGACGGGGAGTGTTCTGCCCTTCAGGCATTTCATTTGAATTGAATGCTTTAAATTTGTGTTTCATCCAGACTTTTATTTTGACGTTGTATTTTCGAGCTGCACAGGAAGCAGGAAGGAAAATAGTTTAGATCACGTTAGAATGCGCGCGTAGAAAACGTTAGAAACGGCAGGTTGATTGGGAGTGCAGACGGTCACTACCCCAGAGAAAGGCTTCTTGCATGTTGGTTCCCCAGTAGAGGCATCGCTTGTACGTATCGTATCTTTGTTGTGGCTGTGTTGACTCATTTGTATGTTAATTACATGATGTAAAAACAGAGTTATAAGGCTAACTAATCGGGAATGTTAACTATGCATGTTAGTTTCAACACGTGGCCTTCAAGATAATTTTAGTTCTAAGAAATGTTAACATTTAGCTTTATTGTGATTTCTATACTTAAGGTATTGTTCAAGGAAACTAGGTGACTTAACTAATTGCAATACTTTGTTGTTTGTTTTCTAGTTTCACTCTCTTTCATCTTTTGATCTCTTGATCTTATCTACATGGATTCAATACAATGTGAAGAATGAAAATAAATCTACAAACAAGAATTCAAGGCATTCTTCATGTTCATGAATAGAAGAGAGTTTAGCTCACTGTCTAGTTGGAGTTAGCACACCCCACCGAGGACAGTACAACCAGGCTGCGTCGACGCGCGCTGAGAGAGCCTGACAAGGGCTTAGATGACCTTCTCGACCATGGTAGGTCACTAGAACTGTCCGAGCAGCAAGCAGCGGGCATGGAACAGACAGATACTGCATCAGTGAATGTGATCCAGCAGAATTGGCGGCCCAGCCAATACACTGGGAGAGGCAAGCCCAGCAACAACTGCAGGAACTGTGGAGGACAGTATCCACATGAAGGAGACTGCCCAGCACGGGGCAAGGACTGCAAAGCATGCGGTAGGATGAATCACTTTGCTCGACAATGCAGATCTAGGCAAAAAGAACCAACCAGAGGGCGTGAGCCAAAAGACGAAGAGAGAGAGAAAGGTAAACAACACAGACGCAAAGTGTACAATGTGACCAGCACCGAGCAAAATGGTGGCTACAACTCGTCTAGCATCGATGAGAAATATGTGTTTATAATAAACAGCAACAGTGGCAATATGCAGCCACAGACATGCATCAAGCTCAACGGTACCAAGATATCAGCACTCATAGACTCTGGAACTGCAGTGAATATTATCAGTGAGTCCGTTTTCAACACAATGACTCCACGCCCGCAGCTCACCACAGTCAGTGTAAAGATATATCCTTATGGCTGCACCAACTCACTGCCCATAGCTGGAGCATTCAACTGTGATATAGAGGCAGGGAACAAAAAGACTAAGGGTTTGTTCTACGTGCTGGAGGGTGATGGCTGCTCCCTGTTAAGCTACCAAACAGCCGATGAGCTTGGCCTGATCAAAATAGTCAACAGCGTCTCATCCACAAGCGGCCGAACAGTGGCAGACGAGCTGGTGGACAGTTATCCAGAGCTCTTCCAGGGAATAGGCAAACTAAAAGATTTTCAAGTCAAGCTACACATCAACAAAGACGTGCAGCCTACCTGTCAGCCACACCGGCGGGTGCCGTTTCACATCCGAAAGAAAGTTGAGGACGAACTGCTGAAACTCGAGAATGATGACATCATAGAGACAGTCACAGGCCCTACGCCATGGGTCTCCCCAATTGTGACGCCTCCCAAACCAAAAGACCCGGATAAAGTGAGGATCTGCGTCGACATGAGACAAGCCAACACCGCCATACAGCGCGAACGCCACATCACACCCACCATGGACGACGTCATCCATGAGCTCAACGGAGCAACGGTCTTCTCCAAGCTGGACCTGACTGCCGGATATCATCAGTTAGAGCTCCATCCGGCCAGCAGATACATCACGACCTTCACCACACACCAAGGTCTGAGGCGCTACAAACGCCTAAACTTTGGAATATCGTCTGCCGCGGAGGTGTTCCAGAATGCAATATGCCAGACATTGCAAGGGATCAGCGGCGTCAAGAACCTGAGTGACGACATCATCATCCACGGCAAGACACAGGCTGAGCACGACGACACCCTCAGAGCGGTGTTCCAGAGACTGAAAGAGAGAGGTCTCACACTCAATCGCAAAAAGTGTGAGTTTGATAAATCCAGCCTCGAATTCTTCGGGTTCATCTTTTCAGCAGACGGAATCTCAGCTGACCCCAAAAAGGTCGCCGCCATCAAGCAAGCCAGCGACCCACAGGACCCGACAGAGGTCAGAAGCCTACTCGGCATGGCAAACTACTGTGCACGGTTCATACCAGACTTTGCCACCATCTCCGCTCCGCTACGCGAGCTCACCAAAAAAGACACACAATGGAGCTGGGGCCCGGAGCACGCTGCTGCGCTACAGACAATCAAAGACAGCCTCACCAGTGACACAGTCATGGCGTACTTCGATCCAGCTAAGGACACAGAGCTGATCGTGGACGCCAGCCCAGTCGGCCTAGGCGCCATTCTTTATCAATCCGACAGAAAAGGGGAGAGGCACACCATAGCATATGCCAGCCGTGCTCTGAGTGACGTGGAAAGACGCTACTCACAGACCGAACGGGAAGCACTGGCCATCGTGTGGAGTTGTGAACATTTCCACTTATATATCTACGGAAACCCCTTCACCTTGGTCACAGACCACCAAGCCCTTGAAGTGATCTGGAATAACCCCAAATCAAAACCACCGGCGAGAATCGAGAGATGGGGACTGAGACTCCAGCCCTACAACTTTCGCGTGGAGTACCGGAAAGGCGCAGAGAACCCCGCCGACTACATGTCACGTCACCCCATCAAGACACCAACAGGAGAATCTACAAGAGCAGGGAAGGTAGCAGAAGAATATGTCAACTTCATCGCCCACCATGCTACACCCAAAGCAATGACCCTCGCTGAGATCAGAGAAGAAACACTCAAGGACCCGATATTACAGGAGGTCACTTCCTACATCAGACACAACATGTGGCACAGGATCACCGACAACACACAGCATGCTGCTACTCTGAAGAAATTCATCCGAGTCAGCGAAGAGCTGAGCATGCTGCCCAGCAACGACATCGTCCTCAGAGGCACGAGGATCATCATCCCAGCATCCCTTGAACACAGAGTGTTACAGTTAGCCCATGAAGGACATCAGGGCATTGTTAAAACAAAGAAACTTCTCAGGTCAAAGGTATGGTTCCCCGACATCGATCAGAAAGCAGAACAAACTGTAAAGAACTGTTTAGCATGTCAAGCAAACACACCCATAGCCCAGTCAGAGCCCCTGAGAATGTCAGATCTACCAGAAGCCCCTTGGCTTGATATCAGTGCGGATTTCTATGGCCCCCTCCCTACGGGAGAGTATCTCTTAGTTATTATAGACGAGTACTCACGCTACCCTATAGTTGAGATAATAAGGTCTACTTCAGCTAACACAGTTATCCCAGTGTTTGACAAAGTGTTTTCCATGTTTGGCATACCCAGAGTGGTCAAAACAGATAATGGTCCACCATTTAACAGTGAACAGTTTTCCAAGTTTGCTGACTGCCTAGGTTTCCATCATCGGAAGATAACACCCCTCTGGCCTCAGGCCAACGCGACAGCAGAGCGTTTCATGCGCACACTCGGGAAAGCCATCCGAGTGTCAGAGACTGTGAACATTCCGTGGAAGCAGACACTCAACACATTCCTCCGTGAGTATCGCTCTACACCTCACAGCACCACTGGAGCATCCCCAGCCGACCTAATGCTGCGGTACAAGATGCACATAAAAGTCCCCACACTCACCTCAACCATCGAAAAGAACATTGACCACACAATCAGAGACAAAGACAGCACAGCTAAGGCCAAGATGAAGCGCAACTCAGACGCACGCCGTCACGCCAAACCACGCCCCCTCATTCCTGGTGACGCAGTGCTTCACAAACAACCAAAACACAACAAGCTTACAACACCATACAACAGTAAGCCACATACTGTTTCAAAAGTGAAAGGCTCAATGGTCACTGCGACCAGAGATGGACATTCCATTACTCGTAATTCATCCTTTTTCAAGAGAGTGAATCCAGAGATACAGGACATTCCATCAGATCCCGACGAAGATGATGATGGTGACGCTGTCACTGGTGCCTCACCAAGGCCACAAAGGTACCCCTCCAGAACCAGACGACAGCGCCCTCCGTACCTAAGGGACTATGTGTGAGATGTTGGTCAAAGGCAATATGCCAACATAGCTCATATTACTGTCAGTGAACATGACAGCTCGTTCTAATGACTCGTACCGAGTACACTTGCACTTGTAATGCAGAGAATGTTATGCAAATTACTGTGAATGTTATAGCACAGGGTTGATATATTTATTTGATATTTGAAACATGTTGAATACCAGGGTATATGAGACATTTGAAACCAGAAGAATGTTTACTGTTTGGTACTGTGTGAAATGTTATTTTGTTTACTAGAAGCCATAAGTAAATGGTATCTTGTCTCATCTGTTTACAATGCATAAGTTCATGTATGCCTATTCAGAAATGTTGTGATGTTAGGCGCCTAAAAAAAAGAAGAGTGTGATGTAGTGTTTGCGACACTGCCGTATATTGGTTGGTCATGACGTAGTACTGGAACGAGTAAGACGTGCATCGGAGATCCCGGAGATAAACCTGAGTTCATGCAAACAGTTGTCCGTTCGTCTCATTTCAATATGATAACCTACAACATCACAGTGGGTACAGAGGTCTTGAGATCTCGCTTCACTACGTCCACATATTCCTGGTGAGATATCTTCTTAGGTTCTTCATCTCCTACCACTTGCCTCTCGAGGAAAAGGCTGTAGGTCTCGCTCGGCTGGTCGCTAGTCTCCGTGACGTTGGGGGAACTCACTGGTGCAGTTCTGAGATCACTCAGAGCCTCTTTCAATAGGCCAGGGAGTAGGTCTGTTATCTCTTTCCTAACAAGTGCAGGAACATCAGAGTCACAGCTGGAGTCGGCCAACACCTTTTTCAGCTCATCTAAGGCCTTCAATGAGAACTTGTAGAAATCCTTTGCGAGGATAAAAAGAGATGTCTTTGAGTTCTTGGGATCCATATCCCCGTACTCCATGTTAATATCCATCTTCCGATTACCTGCTAGACTTTTCTTTAGTTCATCTAGTTCTGCGGCAAGCTTTGCCGCCTTATCATCACTCATGGTGACGCTACTTCGCCTTTTTTCGTCAAATTGCGCTCTCTGATTTCCGGGTTCCGGGTTGTCCTGAACGCAGCATTAGCTTGAGCTAGCTCTGGGGGGCTAGCTCTAGTCTGCATCAGTCTCCACAACGCGTTGTGCGTAGCCTGGCTCCACCCGCCTAAGTACTTCCGCTCAATTTGAATTTCCCTTCAGTACTAGCAGAGCCCATCTACGAAGAGCCTGGGCACTCCCTATACGCCCCATTGTACCGATCTTGGTTGTAGTTTCATCAGACATCCACTGGGTGTGATCGCGGGCGAGTCCAGAATGAATGGGAGTCTATGGGGCTAGACGGCTAAATATGTCTCTTTCACCTGCTTTTCGTTGAAATATCGCAAATTTTATTGTAGATTCCGCAAGTTCAATAAAGATTATAGGTCAAAAGTCGAATGAATGAGTACTTATGTCCTTTCGATTTCTTACAGTTTGGGCCGTTGTTGGCCGTACACGCTAGCATTCTGCTAATGAATGCTGATTGGTCAGGGACGGACTTGCGACTGATTACGACCAGAGACTCCTCTTGACGGCATCTGAGGCTGAAGCACGATCAGAAACATTCCGTCGAAGATAATTTTTTGTGTACTGTATTTATATTTTCCTGCAGGCCCTTTTATTTTTTATATAGCCTAGTTACTTACTTTACTTACAAGCAGGGGGCCCCAGACTTCCCTTTCCCGGGCCACATTGACCAGCTCTGACGGGGGGATCCCGAGGCGTTCCCAGGCCAGTGTTGAGATATAATCTCTCCACCTAGTCCTGGGTCTTCCCCGAGGTCTCCTCCCCACTGGACGTGCCTGAAACACCTCCCAAGGAAGGCGCCCAGTGGGCATCCTTGCCAGATGCCCGAACCACCTCAGCTGACTCCTTTCTAAGTAAAGGAGCAGCGGCTCTAATCCGAGTTCCTCACGGATGGCTGAGCTTCTCACCCTATCCCTAAGGGAGACGCCAGCCACCCTTCTGAGAAAACTCATCTCGGCCGCTTGTACCCGCGATCTCGTCCTTTCGGTCATCACCCAGCCCTCATGACCATAGGTGAGGATAGGAACGAAGATCGACCGGTAGATCGAGAGCTTTGCCTTGCGGCTCAGCTCTCTTTTCGTTACAACGGTGCGGTAAAGCGAACGCAATACCGCCCCCGCTGCTCCGATTCTCCGGCCAATCTCACGCTCCATAGTACCCTCACTCGCGAACAAGACCCCGAGGTACTTGAACTCCTTCACTTGGGCTAAGGACTCATTTCCTACCCAGAGTAAGCAATCCACCGGTTTCCTGCTAAGAGTCATGGCCTCAGATTTAGCGGTGCTGATCCTCATCCCAGCCGCTTCACACTCGGCCGCCAGCCGATCCAGTGATGTATGGCCAAAGTACATGGGCATAATGGAATTTCTTCCATTTCTTGTGTTCAATGTTCAATGTGTTATATACATGGTAGGTACGGTATGACCACCTTAAATAATAAGTGTGTGTGTGTGTGTGTGTGTGTGTGTGTGTGTGTGTTTATATGCGTGTATATGTGTATGTATATGTGTATATATATGTAGTGTGCTGTCTATGTGGACCTTCCTGTGTCTTGAATAAAGTTATAATAATAATAATAATAATAATAATAATAATAATAATACAGTCAATGTCCCGCTCAATATAATTTCATCTGTCATTGTCTATTTTTCGAAAATAAAGGTAGTTTAAAAAAGAAATACCTCGTAAATGTGCAATGATAAACAGTTGAAACGGATTGTCCGTCTTTTCGTTTCCCAAGGACAGAAAAGGGTAACGTTCTTGCTTGCTCCTGTATGAATGGTCCTAGGCTACCTGAGGCTGCACCTGGTAGGGAAAGTTGCGCTGGAGCCTGGGTAAAATCGCGAGTGTCGAGACTCAAG
Organism: Gadus chalcogrammus; assembly: GCF_026213295.1. NCBI lineage: Eukaryota > Metazoa > Chordata > Actinopteri > Gadiformes > Gadidae > Gadus > Gadus chalcogrammus. The sequence continues at coordinate 21,461,026 of NC_079426.1, read as the reverse complement.
CACTTAACTTACCTTAACCGATTGTTCCATACAAATTGTTTGTTAACGACTTAACAACTTCATCATCTGCTATTACTCCAGTTCTTTTTTTGCAGGACTTACTTGGGCTAATGACCTTGCACAGAGCGAAAACCATCTACACCACTGGTCATTGATTGCTATGCATTCACTGATCTTTACAGATGGGTTTGTTTTAAGCCATTGAATATAATTGCTCTTCCCTGCAACACATTATAAGCTACGCATGTTTGTTAAATGAGAAATATGGTCTGGGTCACATTGAAACAGTAACAGTTGTATAACAGGAATTATCCAAACATTATACCAACATTGCAACAGGCAAGTTTATTCAAACATCACAATAACAAGAACACAATAAGAACAGTAACTAATAGTAGCCTAAATAAAATAAAAAAAGATAAATTATTTAACAACACTAAACATACAGAACAGAGGCAGGGAAAAAGGACAGAGGAAGAAGACTTCTCCGTTGTCACAGCATCAATGTCCAACTGTAGAGATCAAGAAAGGAAGAGGCATGAGGAGGAGCGCAACAGAACACTGCTATCTAGGAAATTGTTTACTGATGTAAACTTAGTGGATGCAGTCTTAAAATTATGATTCTAATCCAGGTTTCTATTTCAGGAGAAAGAAATGGCTCATAATCGTTACTAAAAAAAAAGCTTTATCATCGGCACTAGTGAGGATTAAAAAAAACACTCTGTAAGTTACATACAGATGTAAAACATTCGCGCATTTCTTTTTTTTTACATTAGCTCACTAAAACTCGGTAACTAGTAAGCAAGAAAAAGCCTTACCTCCAACAGCTGGTATTATCGTTGTGGGAAGTGCTTCAGAAACTGCCGTAAAGCAGTACCTCTGACAGTGTGACGTCATCGCATTTTTTGAACACCTTTTTAGAACAGATACGTGACCTTAAAAAATGCAATATTCAGCTGAGTTTATTATTTTAGCCCCACCTTTTGAAATCAACTTTAAAATTACTTGACAAAAAATTACATTGTGAGAAAAGTGGATTTTGAGGATAAAACCCCATAGGCTCCCATTCATTCTGGACTCGCCTACGAGCGCCCCGCGTGGACAGAGATTATTACTGCAACCATTCGAGAAAACCGGAACTAACCAGCGAGTGCCCATTCTCCTCATATTAGACATTCTCTGGTACTAGGTCTGGACCTGCTGTATGTTATTTGGTTTCCTGGTGCCGCTGTCACGTTAAAATTGTACCGGGGGCGAAAATTGTACCGGCCTACGTCATCGTTTGTTTACATCCTGACAACCTGCCCGGCAACAGACGACGCGATGCAGAAAACATGTTTCCAAACGACGAAATAACATAATACAGATAGCGGATCGCTATCTGTATTATGATAGATAGCGATAACAATTGTTTTTACTTTATATTTGTATTGTATTTAATTGTTTAATCGAAACAATAAAAAAATTTGCCCGCAAAACGGGCGATCGCGTCAAATGACAAATGTTTTGCCCGCGAAACGGGCGATCGTGTCAAATGACGTAGGAGGGTTCTTGAAACATAATACAGATAACGGATCGCTAGATAACACTTGTTTTTACTTTATATTTGTATTGTATTGAATTGTTTAATCGAATTTAGCTAGTAAACTGAGTGTTTTAAGCAGGTTTCATAGTCTAGAATGTTCAAGAACCTTCCTACGTGATTTGACGCGTCATTTGACGCGATCGCCCGTTTTAGCGGGCACATTTTTTTATTGTTTCGATTAAACAATTAAATACAATACAAATATAAAGTAAAAACAAGTGTTATCGCTATCTATCATAATACAGATAGCGATCCGCTATCTGTATTATGTTATTTCGTTGTTTTTTTCTGCATCGCGTCGTCTGTTGCCGGGCAGGTTGTCAGGTTGTCAGGATGTAAACAAACGATGACGTAGGCCGGTACAATTTTCGCCCCCGGTACAATTTTAACGTGACACCGCCACAGCGGCCACCAATCAGCGAACAGAGGGCGTGTCTGAGAACAATGACGATAAAGTCGTACGCCAGTTTGAGTTGTTGTTGTAGGTCGGTAGTTGATTTACAATGTGCAATTTTTCCCTGATAAATTAAATTCGACGAACAAAACCTGCAGCTGTCGTTGACGGACATTTTCGTGCAGACGCGCAAGGTGTTTGGTTTGTGTACAACCTGCGCGTTATTCCCGGCGCATGACATACGTCACAACCAAACGTTAGCGATTGGTTATGGCAGATCCAGAGTGGCACTGGGCAGATCCAATCATTTTAAACTTCAACAGACACCAGCCTTCAAGTGAGTTAACGTTTGTCAATTGATTAGGTCCAGACTCTCTGTACAAATGAAATGAAATGAAGTGAAGTACGAGAGTCTAGTAGAACCAGACTACGTTGTGCGAGACGCTCCAGTCAAATCTCAGTCGTTGGAAAGGGGAGACTGCACGCCTTGGATGACCCGCTCGGAGATCCCTACTAATGGTACAATTATATCCTAAGGTCGCGGGGAGACTTTCCTCGCTCGTCTTCTGGAGTATATCACCGGCGACCCGTCGGCGGGTTTAGCCACGTCCGAGCGCGTCAGTCCGACACACAAAAGAAAAACCTGATGCACTCATAAACATGTAATCAATACTGAAACATATCACCATATATTCAATGTGTGGTGCAAAATGAAGCCCCCCTTCCTATGATGGGCTTTTAACATAGAATGCACCTTACTGTCCCGCATTAACTCGATGTGATCTGCAGGTTTGATTCGGCCGCCTTTGTCCGATTTTTTTCCATATCTTCTATTTTTCTTCCACACACTTTTGTACAACTTCAAAAAAGGATATTCCAATATAGATTTTCATGACAACCTCTTGCACTGCTGAAGTTGGATAAAATATGCAGAGGCTATTCTCCTCTCTGTCACAGTTATCCTAACCAACCACCCATAACAGATGTTCAGCATGTGACTGATACTGGGTCTGTAAGCACAGCTTCATCTCTGTCATTAAATCACACATTGTGTGTTGTTTGGGATGCAGCAGATCTGCTCTTTCTGGGCCTGTTACCTGTGCATAGTATCTACCTTATGATGCTTTTGGACAGATCTAGAGTGATGTTCGTTGGCTCGTCTGGTGTTTCAGGTCTCAACATCATACACTTCCTCCAGGGAAGCAAGCTGACAGTGTTCAGAAGCCTGCTCGTGTCCAGATGTCTGGCGAGCTCCAACGGCCCTCATGTCCCTTCTCTCTTGAGATGCGGCCACCTCCAGGTGCTCTCCTCCGCCTGAGTGCTGCTGCTGCAGATGGCCCTTCTCTTCCACCTCGCACCCTCCATGCCCAATGGAACGACTGAATCAATGGAAATTTACCACAAATACCCAAATAATCAAACCCAGACATCCAATTTAATCCAGAGTGCAGAAAACCCTCTGATAAGTTTTTCACTGGAATATTTTGTAATAATCTTTTTTATTATTATTTTCACACAAAACAGATTTTGTTTTTACATTTAAATAAAATCAATTGCCTATCTTGCTAAAATGGGCAATTAATTTCCAGCAATGAGGTTGTGTACAAAAACAATGTATAGTGAGAGGGAACATTCACGCTCAGAAATTTCCTAATAAAGGTGAGATTAACTGCTTCATACAGTATGTTGTGGAACAATCAGCCTGCAACATCAACTCAATGTCAACGCAAACATTGGACCAGAATCAAGCCAACGGAGAAAGTAAATACTGGACCAAAGAATTCAACAGTCCAACTTTTATGAGTTTAGTGTGGAAACTGAGTTGATGTTGTAAACTGCAAATCATATGAAGCAGTACACTCAAATAGCCGAGAATGACAGTTCCCCTTTAAGATAAAAAAAAAAAAAAACCACTGGGTAGGTTTTCAAGAAAGTAGAGAAAATCCTATAAAAATGTTCTAAAGTTTTGTTAGTGTCGAAGAACCCAATAATTTCATGAGGTGTATGTGTTATTGTTGTGTGTCGCAAAACATAATGATGGTTTACAGCCGGGCTCAGATGAGGAAAGGAAGAGGCAGGTTGGGGGTTTTGTCTTGTGTCACAGCCCAGAAGGAAGAAAGATAGTGAGTGTCATCTTGAAGAGCTCTGGAGGACGATTCACATGATGGAGAGAGACTGCTGCTGTACTGAAGGCTGCAGATAACACGCACTGGGATACCTGCTCCCAGATAGAAAGATACACACTGGGAGACAGACAAGCAGCAAGCAGATGGGCAGAAAGACAGAAAGACAAGCAGATGGACAGACAGACATAGAGACAGGCAGACAAGTAGATGGATGGGCAGACAGAGAAACAGGCAGACAAGCAATTGGAGGGACAGAGGTAGAGACAAACAGGACAGGCACACAGAGAGACTGACTGGGGGGTGGACAGAAGGGTAAAAGAGATTTCTGTGGCACACAATCATTTGCAATGCACAGCAGTATGCATATTAAATAATATCACACAGATAACTCATCTCACCCATCCGCATTATTATCTGCAGCTTTCTTCCCCACAATCTCTCATTCACTTTCTCTCTCACTAACACTCACATAAAACACAGGTGTGGTGTATGTCTACAGAGCCATGTCTGCTAACAGGCGCCTGTGCGTCACGGGAAAGACGATATTCCTCCCACAGGATTCTGCTGCCAGTCAGTCAGGGTTGAGAGGAGGGGCGGGGGAAGTAGTGGAAGTGAGAGAGAAAGGTCAGGTAAATCCGAATGCATTATCACTCAATTCCCCGTCCACCGCTCTTTCCGACTGCAGCTGCAGCCTTCAGTTTTCGACAGCAGCAGGGGGAGGCGCGGTGCGGGAGAAAGGTTTTTATTAAGAATCACTGCTCATATTTTACATGGCATTAGCATTTTGATAAAGACTGGTGAGTTCCCCTCACACACCTGGATACATTCAGTTCAGCGTGTGTGTTTGCGTGTATGTGTGTTTGAGTGAGTGTCTGTCGGGAGGGGGGGGGGGGGGGTGATAATGAGTAGAGGGATAATATAAGTGGGTTAGCCTCATTCTGTCTGTCTTGCTCGCTTTCCTTCACGCTCTTTGTTTCCCGCTCTCTCTCTCTCTCTCTCTCTCTCTCTCTCTCTCTCTCTCTCTCTCTCTCTCTCTCTCTCTCTCTCTCTCTCTCTCTCTCTCTCTCTCTCTCTCTCTCTCTCTCTCTCTCTCTCTCCTTTCGTTCCCTATCCATCACTTTCTCATGACGGGCCCAGCAGATTGACAGATCAAGCAGGACCCAGTTCATTTCCCTCCATGTTCCACCATTCAAAGTGAGAGCTGATCAACCAAAGTTTTACATTGCTGCGTGATTGGAATGTAATGGTTCCCCACTTCAGCCAATGGGGAGGCTGAGACTCTCCTTCAAGATAAAGGACAATCTTTTATATTAACATGGGACAACATGCTACCATTTACACCGGGATGCTACATAAACTGGTGGGTGAAAAATGAACCCTTCTACATTCTTTCACTTACTCCCTCTCTCTTTCTCTCACTATTTCGCTCTCTTTCTGACACACCAGCTCTCTCTCTCTCGTTCTCTCTCGCTCGTTCTCGCTCGTTCTCTCTCGTTCTCTCTCTCTCTCTCTCTCTCTCTCTCTCTCTCTCTCTCTCTCTCTCTCTCTCTCTCTCTCTCTCTCTCTCTCTCTCTCTCTCTCTCTCTCTCTCTCAGTGAACAGATGGCCTTGTGTTGGAAGAGAAAAAGCCCTCAGTTTCCTCACATGTATTCACATACTGATTTCTTCCACCCCATTGGAAAACAATGTAACCAATTAACACTTGATAAAACCTCAGACTTCACCACCGGTCTGAAGTGCGATGGAAAGCAAATTAACTAAACACACTGAAGCAATAAAATGGCTCTTTCTGGGTATTTTTTCTTGTCAGGATGTACTGTCAAACTAAAACAGACATAGATGTGTGTGTGTGTGTGTGTGTGTGTGTGTGTGTGTGTGTGTGTGTGTGTGTGTGTGTGTGTGTGTGTGTGTGTGTGTGTGTGTGTGTGTGTGTGTGCCTGAGAGAGTGTGTGTGGTTTAGACGTGCCACTGTATTAATACACGTATTAACATCTGATTCTGAAAGCTAAATCCATTTGCTTAATCCAATTCTTGGGTAGATTTTGTCCAGCTTAAAAAAAGGCCTAACTCTGTCCATCGAAGTGTCTGTTTTTCACCAGGGGTCCTGCTACAGTACAGAAGTGCTGCTGGATCAGACATAGGGACAAAGCCAAACCTTTTTAATGACGGGGAAGGGCAATTATACTGATGAGTCAGAGAGGCTCATTTGTAACACTTGGCAGAATGAAAGTGGTGCGAATGGGTCTGAAACGATGTCCTCAGTAGACATCTCCATCCCAACCTACTCTTAACAGGTGTTTTTGCAGTGGGAATAAAACTGATGATGAATAGAGATCCATTGTACAACAGATTGTATACGTCTTGCTTCTCTAGTGTAATTTGACACAACTACACACAACACACAAATGATGCACAGACATCCCCCCCTGCCTCACACACACGCACGCATGCAATAGCGACCATTCAATGTACGTCTTCTAACAGTGCTGGTTTTTGCCACTGACAGGCTCTGACTGTTATGATAAGTGTCTGACAACATCGGTGCTGAAAGGCCACAAAGCCCACGATACGGTAGGTGTTCCTGTGGGAGGTATGACCCTATGCACCCAGAGGTAGAACACCCATGTTGAATAACGGGGCCCGTGGCTTTACGATATTGCCAACCTTGATGTGCCAGGGACGTTTCCCCCCTCTGAAGACATTCTTTTATGCACCCAAAACAAACTGGGAGAAGCGGCCCAGACTAAAGGGAATAGATTACTTATCCATTGAGTAAGTATACCTTATATGTTTACATGTAATTTCTTTACCTAGATATGTCTCTGATTAATGAGTAATTATTGTTGAATCATTGAGTTTTGGTTCATACTTTTCACAAATCAGTACAGAACTGTGGCCTACCACTTGAGTGCGCACTTCAAGGAGGCTGAGGACATGCTCCAAAATCTGCGGGATAATTCTGTGAGGATCTATCCCACAAGTGACTCTAAAACAAATAGCTATTTGAGATGGAACCTAGTCGTGAAAGCCCTCCACTCTTGCCTGGGCCAATCACTCTGTGTGGGCGTGTGTGGGCATGGCCAGCTGTCCAGTTCACGTCATCCTCTCCTCCTGCGGTTCATCACTTTGCAGTATTTAAACCCTGGCTTCCCATCCACTCATCGCCAGATAGTTTGTGGTCCTTGCCCGTCAGGCTCGCTCTTGGCCGCTCAATAGCATTTGATTTTAGTATACGTGTGTGCTAGTTCCTGGGTGCTGCCCTCTTTGTCCAGATAGTATGGCATGAAAACGTTCCGTTTTAAGCGGCATTAGTGCTAATGTAGAGTACACCATCACGAGACACCGAGATCAGTTATGTATGTACAGTATGTAACTGTAATCAGTCCGCTCTACAGGTGTTAATAATCTCCATTGATCACAATTTAAGATCATAACCGGTTAACTTGTTTAGTTTGGCTAATCGAATTCAAACATGCCACCAAAGCAACTGTCAACGGACTACTATTTCACTGGTGGCCCAACAGATAGATATCTACAGGTAAATGTGAAGACCGACACAATTTGTTTATTGGAGCAAAAAAATTCGGACTGCGGCCTCTGTAACCGCGATGACTAAGAACAAATGCTGATAATCCGAATAACCGCATCTTCTCTCATGTTATCACACTCATTCCCTAATTATAAATGATAAATTTGGGTTATTTTCTGTACTTGTGTACTTGCGTTCTTGCGAAACGTCATCAGTCGTAGTAGCCCATGTACAGTTCCAATTCAAAGTACGCATCAAGTCAAGTACGGTCGTAATACCCGGAAGTGTCCTTGAGGCATTCTTAAACTGTCCGTTTCATCAAGGATGCATCGGAGGTGACTTGTGTGGAATTGGGGCCGTTAAATATCACAGGTTGCATTTTGCATTCCGATGTTTTAAAATATCAGTATGTAAGCTATAATAATAGGCTGTATACAAACATTTTAAAAATGTAAAAGAAATGTAGCCCTATTCATTCAAAATATTTACATACTATTTCAAAATGAAAGAGGCTGGGGTTTTGTTTTATATCATTTGTTTACATTGTATATGTCGCTGATAGAGGAAACCCATCGCAACGGCAATGGAAATCCCGGCCCATCTGATCGTGTGTGTTTCTATTCTAATCTGTGTAATTTCTCGCTCGTTCGTAATTCTTATATCATTAGCCTACTCTCCAACAATAACTCATACAATCTTTTTTCCACCACTAACTTTTTGTATGTAGGGTACAGCTGCCGTGCCGTGTGTATACGTATATATTTTTACTGATATCCATTCAAAATATTTACATACTATTTTAAATCGAAAGAGGCTGTTTTTTTGATGAATATAATTTGTTCAGTAGTATATGCTACATGAGGCCGTAGCACAGTTAACAGGCGAGCTAAGGTGGTGACGTCATAGAGTCCGCTGCTGTTTATTGATGGATTCAATGATAATTTTCCTTGATTCAGTTCGCGTCGGTGAGTTTGCCAAGAAGAGTCGTTCAGAATCGTTTGTCCGTTCGTTTGTTCGTTCGTTCGGTCAAGTTTCCGGTAGCGGTGAATCGAATCATGGAATGCACAGTTCTCAGTTGAGTCAGTCATACTCAGCTCCTCCCTCGTTCTCATTCTCAAACGATCGTGGAAGTTGGTCATCAATCAACATGACAACTTTAACCAAACGCAGCGGGGGGGGGGGGGGGGGTGGGTGTAGTTGATTATTGGATGTTGAACATATCAGCAAGATAATAGACTTGATTTAGCAATGAACGAGACCGATTGACGAGAGATTAACATTTTGATTAATCTGGAATGACAGAGAAAGTAAAAAGACAGCATGCATTTACCATTTCACTGATACGCGGTACCGCCCCCTGGGGGGCGTTCGCACAACCTAGGGGGCGCTGGGAACGTGATTATTCTTTTAATTTTTTGGGGGGGATTTTAAAATTTCATGGTATTAACATTTTTGGGTGAAAAAATTGGATACCTGAAATAAATAGGCTATTTTCATTTATTGGTTTCTAACCCCTCTACCGTCTCAGCTGCTTTTTACTGTCTATGCGCAGTGTAAACAGTGTTCATACAGGCAGCGCGGTTCGGTCCTGCACACGCCCGAACTCCCGTTACATCAGCTATCGTCATGATCTCTATAGTAACGCTGATAAACATAACCCAAGTTCGCTGGTTAACAATTCAATAATCAACACAACAAAATCAAACATGGCCGATATTAAGAAAATAATAACAAATTTTGTTTCAGCCCGTTTTCCTCCTTCCTCTTGCTGTTGTTCAGTTACAGCTGCTCTGAGCGTATAGTCTCCTCGAAAAGACCGTTGCATTTCAAATACAAATATATAGGCCTAATTAGGCCTCTGGGCCGGGCCGCTGTCACGGTGCCCGCGGTACCCGGGCCATTCATTCATTGACGTGGACGGCGGGAGGTGCGGGAGACGCGGGAGTGCAGTGCCCGCGTTGCCCGGGCCGCTGTCACGGTGCCTGCAGTTCCCGGGCCATTCATTCATTCGTTCACGAGGCACGGCGGGAGTGCCCGAGCCGCGGTCACGGTAGTGAATGTTCAATCCTCTCTGTCTCTCTCTCTGTCTCTCTCTCTGTCTCTCTCTCTCTCTCTCTCTCTCTCTCTCTCTCTCTCTCTCTCTCTCTCTCTCTCTCTCTCTCTCTCTCTCTCTCTCTCTCTCTATCCCGTGTCTCTCTATCCTGTGTCTCTCTCTCTTGTGTCTCTCTGGAAGTTTAATTGGGTTTTGTTACAGTGATGGACAATGCATGTCATGAATATTCATTAATATTTATTTATATATTTATATATACACCGAAACCGACTCAGAGGGCATTCATTGCTATTAGTGACCACTGCAAAGTGTGATTGGGGTTGTTAGCTTATTTTTTATTTTTTATTGGGGGGGGGGGGGGGGCGGGGGGGCGTTCGCTCAAAAAAGGTTGAGAACCACTGCTATAAAGGGTGAGGGTTATTGTTGGAAAAGGCAGCCTTTAGCATCACAAGCGACGTGTGTAGTTTGTTTATGATGCTTTTTGCCGTTGTTTTCTCATTGCAAGTCTGTAAAAGGATCTGGTGAAGTCTCCCCTATAGCTGTTTGATGTGTACGGGATGATCCCCTGGGATGATCATATCTTCCCTTCTGGCCTTCATCATTTCTGATGTAACTTTCCTCTGCTAGCTGGGGAGCAGAAAGGGTCCGACGGAGGAGGTGGGCCCGCCTGGAGCTTTGAGGCCATCCTCTCCACCCGGAATGGGCAGACGCACATTGAATTATAAATGGCATGCTCAAAAGTTGAATTCCATCAAATATTTGTATTAGAATAGTACTAGCCGTAGATTCAAACACAAGCGGAAATGTATGTGTTGGAATATATATATATTTTATTATATATATATATATATATATATATATATATATATATATATATATATATATATATATATACAATTCCTCAATTTCCTGGTATGACAACAGAGTATACATTTAATAAGCATGCAATACAAATAAGAAAAAAGTATAATTATTACAAAAAAGTAAGTATATATTATTACATTTGAATTGATTTTTTATGTTGGCAAGCAAGAAGTAGAATAAACAGGATAATCACGTCAAGGCAGGGCAATAAACAGTTTGATATGCCCGGCTCGTTAAAGGTTAGCCGTCCATATGAGCCGGGCATATCAAACGGTTTATTGCCCTGCCTTGAGGTGACTATCCCTTGCTTATTCTTTCAAACAATAGAAATACATAACAGAAACGAGGGGATCTATTGAATAATGTGTGCGTGTCAGCCACAGCATCATGAACCTATATATATCATTTTGTGGTGACCCACAAGTACGATTAAGAGAAATTCACCAATGGACTCTACCTTTAAGGGAAAGGGTTATGTCACAGAGTTCCAGTTTTAACCCGGTGTCCCCGTATGACCCCGACTCGACGCGTCTCCGTCTCTTGTCTCCTCATTTATTGGACTCCACAATTGGTGACCCGACGCGAGTTGGATACGGCTGGGTTATGTCTCATCAACGGTGGTGAACATGCTGCTGCTGCAGCGCCGGCCGCTGCTGGCGGCGCAGCTGACGTCGGGGCTGACGTCACGGTTAACGTCGGTGTAATCGACGCTGCCACCGTCAAGTTACCAGACTTTTGGCAGCACAACCCACGGCCGTGGTTTCAACACATCGAGGCCCAGTTCCAGCTGAGAGGAGTAACGCAGGACGTTACAAAGTATTTCCACGTTGTAGCGGCCTTAGATGCCTCGACGACGGCCAGGGCTATGGCGCGGTTGGAGGCTCCTCCAGCTGTCGGCAAGTACGACACACTCAAAACGTTCCTGTTGAACCTCTTTGAACTGTCGGAACTGGAGAAGGCAGACCGCCTGGTTTCGCTGAACGGCCTGGGCGACAGCAAGCCGTCCGAGTTAATGAAGAGGATGCTGGCTGTGCTGGGCTCGGCAGATCCCTCGTTCCTTTTCGCCCACATTTTCTCACATTTATTACCATTCCAGGTTTGGGGCCAAGGCCAAGCAATGTCGCCACCCTTGCAGTTTTGGGTCCCAGGGAAAAGCCCAGGGGCAGCGCTCATTAGCGGCTGTGAGCGCTGGCCGTGACTGCAAGCTGTTGTTCGTCACTGAAACCTTGTCCAGCCGGCGGCTGCTGGTCGATTCTGGGGCTCAGCGCAAAACCCCATCCTGCCAGCGAAGCCTGTGGACACCATGGCTGGCGGGCGTGGCCACCCGATGGACGCCACCAACGGCAAACCCATTCATACCTATGGCACAAGGTATGTGGAAGTGTGTTTCGGCGGGCGGCGTTTCGGCTGGGACTTCGTCATGGCCGCCATGTCTACGCCACTCCTGGGGGCAGATTTGTCTGTCGAACACGTTTGCCACCGGGGACCGGTATCAACGCCTGCTTGCTGAGTTTCCTGACATCACCACGCCCACGTTTTAATCGGCGGTGGCTAAGCATGGCGTGGAGCACTACATCACCACGGTTGGCCCCCCAGTCTATGCAGGAGCCCGGTGCCTCGACTCTGCCAAGCTCACGATCGCCAGGGAGGAGTTCGCCACCATGGAGCGCCTCGGCATCGTGCGCCGTTCCAACAGTCCGTGGACCTCCCCCATGCACATGGTGACCAAGGCTGATGGGGGTTGGCGTCCCTGTGGTGATTTCCATCGCCTGAACAACGCCACCACCCCGACCGGTACCCAGTGCCGCACATTCAGGACTTCTCCGCCCACCTGGCCGGCGCCGCCATCTTTTCAAAGGTGGACCTGGTGGGCGGTTACTATCAGGTGCCCGTTCGCCCGCAGGATGTCCCCAAAACGGCAGTCATCACACCCTTTGGCCTTTTTGAATTTCTGCGGATGTTTCCTTTCGGCCTCAAGGGTGCGGCACAGACGTTTCAGCGCCTCATGGACTCTGTGCTGCGGGACATGCCGTTCCTATTTGTTGACTTGGACGACATTCTCGTGGCCAGTGCATCCGCAGACGACCACCTGATGCATCTACGGCAGCTGTTCGGTCGGCTCAGTGAGCACGGTCTCATCGTCAACCCGGCCAAATGCGAGTTTGGCCGGTCGTCCATCACTTTCCTCGGCCACCATGTCACCCTGCAGGGGGCTGTTCTCCTCCCTGCCAAGGTGGACGCTGTCGCCATTTTCCCACGCCCGCGCACTGTGAAGTCCCTGCAGGAGTTCCTGGGCATGGTGAACTTCTACAACCATTTCCTCCCCCATGCGGCCCAACTCATGCGACTTTTGTACGACGCCTTGCGTGGCAGGAGGCCGGCGGACGTGTTGGATTGGTCCCCAGAGATGACTGCTGCCTTCGATGCTGCCAAGACCGCGCTGTCCAACGCTGCTCTGCTGGTGCACCCGTCTCCGATCGCCCCTGTTGCTCTTACTACGGACGGCTCTGATTACGCCTTGGGGGCTGTCTGTGATCAGTGGGTGGGCGGAGCCTGGCAACCGTTGGCCTTTTTCAGCAGAAAGCTCCATGACAACGAGAGGAAATACAGCACCTTCAACAGGGAGCTCCTGGCTCTTTTCCTAGCCACCCGTCATTTCCGTTTCCTGTTGGAGGTTCGTCGGTTCACTGCTTTCGTTGACCACAAGCCGCTGACGTTTGCCATGGCCAAGTCTTCGGAGCCATGGTCTGGTCGACAGCAGCGTCAGCTCTCCGCCATCTCCGAGTACACCACTGACATTCAGAACGTGGCCGGCAAAGACAATTTTGTAGCCAACTGCCTCTCCCGGGTGGTTACTGGGACCGTCCACTTGGGCCTCGACTACACAGCCATGGCTGAGGATCAGGTTGCGGACTCTTAGGTGCAGGCCTACAGGACGGCCCCCACAGCACTGCTCATGGAAGATGAGGTGTTTAGCGTGGCGAATGCTACACTCCTCTGCGACATCTCCACCGGCCAACCGCGCCCCATGGTACCTGCTGGCTGGAGGCGTAAGGTCTTTGACACTATCCACGACCTTTCCCGCCCGGGGGTGAAGGCCGGTGGGGGGCCAAGTTCGTCTGGCCGGGCCCGCGGAGGGACGTCACGGCCTGGGCTGCTGTCTGTGTGGCGTGCCAGCATGCAAAGGTGACTCGTCATACTAAGGCACCCACGTTTTGACCATGTGAATGTGGATCTGGTGGGCCCACTTTCCCCCTCCCGTGGTTACACCTGCCTCCTCACCATGTTGGACAGGACCACCAGGTGGCCAGAAGTGGTTCCCCTCTCTTCCACTACATCAGTGGAAGTGGCTCGGGCGTTCATTATGGCTTGGGAGTTGACTTGACGCGTCTCCGTCTCTTGTCTCCTCATATATTGCACTCCACAAAATAATATCTATGATGGATGAAGGATGATTGCTATTGCTATACCATGGTTGAAAGGGCGCTAGACAGAAATCTTCAAGAACGTGTGTGAATAGAGAGAATCACGGTTGCCTGAGAGATTATCCCAGTCATTTACTGGTATCTATTTGTGAAGGGGGTTAAGTGTAGTGTAGACAGTGGACCAATGGACACATTGTTTTTTACCAAGTAAATGTGGGAAAAAACAGTGGAGCTTGAATGGAAAACATGATTCTGTAAACAAGGCATACCAGTGTGCTCGAAGCGTTCCATCTGCTTCAAGTCTCGAAGGAGATTCTTGTCTATCACAATGGCTTTGAGCACCTGGACAGCGGGTGAATCTGCTTGGAGACACTTATTTTGTGTCTGCTGCTCCTCTGTCATGATTGGGTGATGACAGGTGTACCCAACACTATTCTGTTCCCATCTATGCATGCAACCAAATTGTTGCACGCAATCCTACAAAAACAAGGAATCGAACTGAAACATTAATCCTTTTAGAACACAATATATTGGAAGGGACCCAAAGTTCTGTATCAGGAACAGCAGATTACAAATTTTTCCTTTTCTTCGAGTTTCGAGTTGGAAAACCAACTGAATACAATTAGCATCCAGTATCACATCAATCATCCTTCTATCTGCATTCCTTATCAATATATATATATATATACTGTATGTATATATATATATATAGAATCATCCCAAAAAAATTGATTTGTTAATTATGGAATTACATATGTTAATGACTACTAGGTTTTATTTTCAGGGTTCATATATTTTAATTGAACTATTATTTGTAATCTGATAATAAACTGGGGAGGGGAACAGGACCAAAAATTCCATTGACCTGTACTTGTTACTTGCAGCAAATAAAACTCCAGTCTTGACTATACACAGGAACTGGTACTCTGTAACCCGATGACCTCAAACGCTACTGAGCTGGATGCTCAGTAGCATCCAGCTCAGCATAAAAAATGCTCCCCCACCAGGTGGGGGAGATCTTATATTTTATTTATGTTTTGGTTATAATGCACAATGTTTTTTCGACTTCGTATCTGCCTACGCTTCAAACTCGTGCATGTTGCAGAAAATTAGCAACAGCGGCCCCTGGGGTCACATTTTTCGGTGGGTCACAGAATTTAGTACACCGGGTTGAATGAAGGTACAGCGTAATATATGGAAGTAAATCTGTGTCATTGGATTTTTAAAATAAAAAGGCATTGAATTTTAAGCACTGAATATTTATGCGTTGATATAACGTATCTGGATTTTTTGCAATAAATCAATAACAATCAATAAATCTTGTCTTGTAACCGAACGGTTGCTAGTTCGATCCCCGGCTTCTCCTAGCTAGAGTGATGATGTGTCTCTGAGCAAGACACTTAACCCTAACTGCTCCTGACGAGCTAGCTGTCGCCTTGCATGGTCGACTCAACGGGTAAAAACATGCAATGGTGGTTATCTCGGCCATAGTTGAGAATTAATTGAAGCACCTTTGGCGGGCAAAAGATGTGGCGCTACAAATCTGCCTGATAAAACTTGCACACACAAAACTTGCGACAACACTTGGGCAACAACGCGAACAGGCGACAAATGTGACCCCTCTGCGACCCCTCTGCGATCCCCTGAAAAGTGTGATCCCAGGGGGCGCTGTTGCACACTTTCTGCAACATGCACGAGTATGAAGTGTACACAGGCATGAAGTCGTTCACGTGCAGAAACCATGCACAAGCTTAAAACTTAAATTAGACATATTATGGTGTTTTCCCAATAAGTAAACATGGTAGATGAGTTTCAGAAAACATGTTTTTGAAGCTTTTTTTTGGAAATAGCTTTAAAGGGACTCTTACCTTTGTTGCATTTTTACACTTTTTTTGGATAAGATTAAATTGGTATTAATAAGGTAATAACACTCTAAAATGCAAGACAGACCCACCAGGAGTAAAAACAAACAATTATTTCACCCTCATAATATTTAGTGAAAACTTCAACCAATAAGATTCTTCGGACCGAAGGATCTTATTGGCCGACAGACCTGTCTGTTTGCTAGATGGACATGCAGGTTTTCCGCGGTTTTCCGTCTGCTTCTTGTGGCGCATTCGGGCCCGCGTCATCAAGGCGCGTCCTCAACTAGAGGGTTTGTTTTGATTCCACGGCAGACAGTAGCGAGTAGCGACCGTAGCGACTGACGATGGCAGACCAAAGTGGTCCACGGCGTACTGAAACTGCACCATTCAGTCCAATTAGGGGACTCACCTCGGACTCAGACTCACAGAGTTACCCTCCTCTGGAGCCTCAGGAAGACCAGACTGTTGGCCACCAACTGCACCATTCAGTCCGACAAGGGGACCCGATTCGGCCTCAGAAGCCAAGTGGTCCCGCTCCCCTGGATGATTCTCAGGACCTCCAGACCGTTGGCAACCAACCGCACCACTCAGTCCGATTACGGGACCCGTTTCGGACTCAGACGCGAAGTTGTCCCGCTACTCTGGAGCTCCGGGAAGACCTCCAGACCGTTGGCACCCAACCGCACCACTCAGTCCGATTACGGGACCCATTTCGGACTCAGACGCGACGTTGTCCCGCTACTCTGGAGCTCCGGGAAGACCTCCAGACCGTTGGCACCCAACCGCACCACTCAGTCCGATTACGGGACCCATTTCGGACTCAGACGCGACGTTGTCCCGCTACTCTGGAGCTACACGAAGACCTCCAGACCGTTGGCACCCAACCGCACCACTCAGTCCGATTACGGGACCCATTTCGGACTCAGACGCGACGTTGTCCCGCTACTCTGTTTGTAATGCTCATACACCTTTCTTATACTCAGTGGGACTACTGTCCTTCAACATGGGGCCTCAAAACGGTATCACACGAAGCCCATAAAATTACAGTGAGCCACCTGCTAAATTTCTTGTTTACTAGACCCCTGGTAGATATTATGACCCCTGGGAGTCTAAACTAAATGTATTATTATTATTATTATTATTAAACATAACCCATGGGAGTCTAAACATAGCCCATGGGAGTCTAGAACTTTTGTACTGTAGCGACCCTGGGACAGTTAAATAGTTTGTGTGTTATGTGTTACATTATATTTCGTTGTCCGCTATGCCAGTTGTTCTATGTGCATGTATTGTAATGTTCTTCTTGTCAATCAGCGTGGGGGCGAATCATTAGGTCAGCTGGGGGAGGGCCTTGGAAGAACAGGAGGGTGGGGGCCTGCACGCGAGTGAGACCGTGTTGGGGTTGCCGGGGTAACCGGGGTTTGTTTTGTGTCGGTTTTCTGCCGTTGGTTACAATGTTACGGGTTTCAGTGACCTGGTTTTGGTTCATTAAAACTACCTTCAACTACTAATGACTCGACATCATTATGTCACCGGCGAGGTCGTTACAGTACTCTAAAAAATAACGCTTAGTTTTGTACTCTAAA
Source organism: Gadus chalcogrammus (assembly GCF_026213295.1). NCBI lineage: Eukaryota > Metazoa > Chordata > Actinopteri > Gadiformes > Gadidae > Gadus > Gadus chalcogrammus. The sequence continues at coordinate 21,443,599 of NC_079426.1, read as the reverse complement.
AAATAACGCTTAGGGGGTGGGGCATTGGAGGAAGGCGGGATGATTTGAATGTGCTGTAATTCTCAAATGCAACAAAGGTCAGAGTCCCTTTAAGGAAAAAAGATCTTGCCTACCGATATCCCCCTCTGTTTCAATCCCTTCAGAATGCGCTGTTTCTGGTTTATGTAGCTTTAATGCAAATGAGCTGCTGCCCATTGACCAATGAGCTGTCAGAGTGTACCACAGCATGGAGGAGTAGTGATTGTTGCCGTTTGCGGACTCCTTAGGATCATGTCAAAAGCATGATGCTTAATATTTGAGCAATGAATCCTTTTTTATGTCCCAGTTAAGCATTCTTAACGTTCCTACCACATAACCCTTTTCTTCTAAAAAATACTCAGATGGCTCCCAAGCGGTCAGCGGATCAAGTAAAGATGAAGCATAAAAACATACAAACTGGTAAGCTTTTCCCACCATCGTATTGGTATATTTTGTCAGTCCAGCATGAGCACAGTCACCACCAATCCGCCCCAGCTCGAGCCATTGCGGGCTCCTCGTCTGCCGCAGGTTGTAGCGGCGGCAGCTTCAGCCGCCTCCTCTTCCTCCATAGCCCTCAGCTGCTCGTCGCTATATTGTGGCTCATAAAGGTAGCCACGAACATCCGTTTCTACCATATCTTCTTCAAAATCCCCATCATCCGTATTATGTCCGTCTGCGTATTCAGTACCTTTGGCCATGTTTTCTGCAGGTTAAGTCTAACGAACTGGCAATGATCTTTGATAGGTCTATTAGCGCATTAAGTACCACCCCCTATGGGCGGGTTTGAAAGGGTGGGAACTAGTGCTTGTAGCCTCAATAGAAATCCCCCCTCTTGAATTTCCTTCTGGCAATGACAATTGTTGCGTCATTGCCAGAAGGAAGTGTAAGAGGTGAATAAAGATTTCTCCCATCTCAGGGGAAAATGAGAGAGTGCTAAATGACATGATAACTTAATAGAAACAAAGATTTAATCCAAAACCTAAAGTACAAAACCATCAAACGATAACAAACTAATAAGATACCTGAACATATTCAAAAGAAAAATTAATTCTTAAAAGAGTTTTGAGAATGTTTATTTTTATTGTAAATATGTATTAATTTCATACACTTTTCCTATCCATTTATTGCTCGATTCAATATTTTTTTTTTCTTATTTAAGTCAACTGCCAGATTTATTGTTATAAACCCTGTCTCCAGCCTTTAATTTCTATTTTTGATTTCACCACTCCCTACGAACCTAGGACTGGCCCAGTACCGTAAAAAAAGCTAGTTTGCTAGACTAGCTTTTACCAGGACTATCACATTATGCATCACCACAGAGTTACATTTTGTCCTAAGGGATTTTGAATCTAACATGCAGATAAGCTTGCTTTATGATGGAGCCATATATATATAAACAGTGATACAAAGGGCTCTGCACTGCAATTGGCCACCACTGATTGGGCCCAAGTAGGAGGCTGTGTAAGGTACGCCCCAGATAATACTGGCTTAATGCTCGGTGTGTTCGGAGGTGGACTCAAAGAAGAAGTGTCAGGCAAGGGAGACTCGGGCCGGATGGTCGAGATGGTTCTTGCTCTCTGTTGACTCTTGCTAGGAATGGATTGTGGGACTGCATCAATGTTGATAGCTTTTGGAGAAACATTTTTGCAATCACTTAAGAAGTAGAGAAGTAGCATTGCCCACAGCCAGCATTCCTATTTAAAGATTTGAATACCTTATATTTTCATACAGGTCCTAACATGGAAGGGAAACGTATTCCCCGTCTTCCAAATTACGTGAAGGAAATAACAAAAATAATAAATTAAACAGAAGGACATGATGAGCGTTCGTTATTTGCAGCATTGGAGAGAAGCAAACAGCTATAATCTGCCTTCTATGTCAAACAAAAGGTTTGCAATAGGTTTTATACATGAAGTGCAAAGGTTATGCCATTATGCAATATTTCTCAGAAAGATAAAAGGTGTGGTAGATAGTCTGGTGGTTCTGTTCAAAGCACTTTACAATACAATGTAAATGAAATCGACGGATGTCCACACAGAGGTTTCAGATTGTAATGACAATAGGGACATTTCCTGTGTGGAGACGTTGGCCAGGTTCCAGAGTAAATTCCCACATGGGACACATGACGAGCCGACTTCCTCCTAGGCTGGGCTCCCCAATGGCAACTCTTTTATTGGATTGCAAATTAGTCTCTCAACTCAAAGCCCATTCTCCAAAACATGGAGGAAAACAGGCACCAAATCAGGCACAAAATGACCAACAGAACAGTTGATATAATTATTTAGTTCCACACAGACTAGCTGTATAGTATGGAAGATTGGTGTAAACGTCCCACAGTCGTATTGCTACGGTTTGGCATTGCTGGCGAGAATGATACAATGAGACTTTAAATGTGGAAGGTCAGGCGTGTTAATGGACAGAAGGAACATTGTAGTCCTTAACGATCAGATCAGGTCCAGGAGCCAGGTCATCTCTCCATCCATGTCTTGAACACTCCTCGGTGTGGAGGAAGGAAACAGCAGTAAGGCGAAGGAGGTCTCCGAGTAGAAATCAACCTTGATGAATGCCCGCACATTACTCATCATGGGCCACAAAACCAATTTGAAAACCCCACACGGTGGCGGCATGATACATCAGGTTAATTTGACGTAACCAATTCAGAGTGTCATTGTGGCGGACTGATAGAAGGCATTTTGACATGAAAGGGGGTCGATGGGGGTGCTATGAAACTCACATGTCATTCAATGGGGTCCACAAGTGTGTCCTGTGCTTCCTCTTTTAACACACACACACACACACACACACACACACACACACACACACACACACACACACACACACACACACACACACACACACACACACACACACACACACACACACAAATGCACACACAAGTGGCAATTCATTATAACGCCTTAGAGCCCTTTACTTTTTGGTGAACATAACTGAGCATAATAGATCATTAATAGTTTAAAAGGGATAAGATTAAATAATAAATAGATGTAACAAAATGACCCAGACCATAACATTACTACCACAGTAAATGTGATCCTATTATCGTTTTTTTTAAAGGTATTGGATTAGTTTGGTGTTATTAGGACTAAATTATGTATATTCTTTAAAAAATGATATCCGTATGATGCCTCATTCATTCATCAATCATCTGTCCGCCATCAGTCTGCTGATCACTTATTCCTCAACCATTTTGAGTCATAAAAGTAAACAAATGTCCACATTAAGCGTCCCCTATCCCGGGTGGAGGAACTGAGATTGGTGTTTTAGAGGGAACCCTGCCTAGAGGGTATTGTTTTGAAGTTGGGAGGACCCCCTGAGACCAATGAAGACATGACAAGTGTTTCCTTCTTCATTTTGTTCTCTTTCTGGAGATAAGACTTCTTGCATATTTCAACGGGTCTAGGGAGAATCAAGTGTGTTAGACATCGCTGCGCATTTGTCAAGAGATATGATGAAACATTCAAACTGCTTTTTTGCATTTTCCCTTTGCGTTATGTTCAATTCTTATCCATGTTTAAGGTCTGCTAAGGTAAAGAAATCTAAGTCTGAGCCAGGGGGAGTTAATCGCCCCCACCGAGGAACACCCCTCAATAACTGCCTGAAACACCTCGTTTACACTTTACTGCCGTGATGATGTGACTATGTCATACTCTGAAGTGGGAAGTGCAAAATGCATTAACAGGGAAATTCCAAAGAAGACAATTTGTGAAATGAGCGGTTACAATTAAAGTACAGCCCCACCCTTTCATTGTGTTGGCTTCATATTACCTAGGAACCAGGCTTCATATGACTTAGAACCTGCAACGATGCAATATTTTCCCATCAGTTACTCATTGCAGACATTGCAGTTCAGACCTTCAGGACAACCTTATAAGTATGTGTTATTACTTTTGGATTTATTCTGTTTAAAACAAACAAGGTAGCTACCAAGGATTGTTAACGAGTTGGTCAGAGCTGAGCGTTACACCTGAAAGATACCTGACATCATTGTGTGTAATGTTTTTGTTAGTCAGCTGTAGCCCCCGGTTAACTTTCTAGCTCCTGTTATTGTGCTGTAATTCTTTGGTCCGTCAGCTGTACTATTATGCCTCAGCTAACTTGCCACCTAAAGTCATTTTGTTGAGTTGATGATTATGTAAGCTGTAATGTAACTCTAATGTTATTAGGCCTTGTACATCGTCAAGGCACACATTCAATAGAAGGGAATTCTAAACGATGACCAAATAACATATTCAAACAACACAATAACTTTCCTATGCTTCGAAATAGATTATTAACTTTTGACATTCTATAATTGTAGGTTGTACCGGGCGATCATGCATTAGCCTACAATGAAAGGGAGGACCGCAAGATTCAATATCTGCAGGACAAGCTGTCTTCAAGGTCGTGTTCCGCACGTCCAGGAAGGGGAATGCCCAACAAAGCCATCAAAATACACCCTACATACGGTGAGTGTTAAAATACGTTTTTTGTTTTTATTACCAGAAGAACAGAACATCCAAATAATTTATAGAATTATTGCAACAGGTAACTTATGTTTATTGAACTAACATAAGTACTACAACACTTAGTGAATAATAGCCTGCAATATTTTGCAGTCTGTGGATGCCCTGCTGAGCTTGGTTTTGAGAAGGGGTTTGAGGACCCATTGCCATTGGTTAAGGAGGATCCCTTCCCCACCGACCTGTCTTCCCAGTAAGAGGCAGCCCCAACGGAGGAAGTTGTTGCCCGCCATGTCTCCCGCTTCAGTCAGGGGTGGCCGGAATCCTACATACTGTCCAGCCAGATTAGGAAACTCCTGGCATATCCGGAGAACGACACACGACAGTATGACTTTCATGACATTCTGTCCCAAGTAGCCTCGAAACCAGCTGACAAAGCGATGAGGACAGATACCTGTAACGCCTGTATGGAGAGGATATATGGCAAATCCTGTTGAAACTGTGTAAATACAGGGATACTTCTGGCAAGTTCGGAGAGGCCATGGAGAAGGACTTTCGGTCGGCACCAAAGTGTTTCTGGAAGACTATCCGGCACCTCAGGAGGGGGAAACGGGGAACCATCCAAGCTGTGTACAGTAAGGATGGGACTCTGTTGACCTCAACTGAGGAGGTCGTCGGACGTTGGAAGGAACACTTTGAGGAACTCCTGAATCCGAATAACACGCCCTCTATGTTGGAGGCAGAGCTCGAGGTTGATGGTGTTTCGTCGTCAATTTCCCTGGTGGAGGTCACTGAGGTAGTCAAACATCTCCGCAGTGGCAAAGCCCCAGGGATTGATGAGATCCAGCCAGAAATGCTAAAGGCTCTGGGTGTTGAGGGGCTGTCATGGTTGACACGCCTATTCAACATCGCGTGGGAGTCGGGTACAGTGCCAAAGGAGTGGCAAACCGGGGTGGTGGTTCCCCTGTTCAAAAAGGGGGACCAGAGAGTGTGTGCCAATTACCGGGGTATCACACTTCTCAGCCTCCCTGGTAAAGTCTACTCCAAGGTGCTGGAAAGGAGGGTTCGGCGATCGTCGAACCTCAGATTGAAGAGGAACAATGCGGTTTTCGCCCCGGACGTGGAACTACGGACCAGCTCTTCACTCTCGCAAGGATCCTGGAGGGGGCCTGGGAGTATGCCCATCCGGTCTACATGTGTTTTGTGGATCTGGAGAAGGCGTATGACCGGGTCCCCTGGGAGAAACTGTGGGAGGTGCTGCGGGAGTATGGGGTAAGGGGGTCTATCCTCAGGGCCATCCAATCTTTGTACTCCCAAAGCATGAGCTGTGTTCGTGTTCTCGGCAGCCAGTCAGTTTCGTTCTCAATGGGTGCTGGTCTCCGCCAGGGCTGCGCCTTGTCACCAATCCTGTTTGTGATATACATGGACAGGATATCGAGGCGTAGTCATGGTGGGGAGGGGTTGCAGTTCGGTGGTCTGAGGATCTCGTCACTGCTTTTTGCAGATGATGTGGTCCTCATTGGATCATCGGCCTGTGACCTTCAGCACTCACTGGATCGGCTGGCGGCCGAGTGTGAAGCGGCTGGGATGAGGATCAGCACCGCTAAATCTGAGGCCATGACTCTTAGCAGGAAACCGGTGGATTGCTTACTCCGGGTAGGAAATGAGTCCTTAGCCCAAGTGAAGGAGTTCAAGTACCTCGGGGTCTTGTTCGTGAGTGAGGGTACTATGGAGCGTGAGATTGGCTGGAGAATCGGAGCAGCGGGGGCGGTATTGCGTTCGCTTTACCGCACCGTTGTAACGAAAAGAGAGCTGAGCCGCAAGGCAAAGCTCTCGATCTACCGGTCGATCTTCGTTCCTATCCTCACCTATGGTCATGAGGGCTGGGTGATGACCGAAAGGACGAGATCGCGGGTACAAGCGGCCGAGATGAGTTTTCTCAGAAGGGTGGCTGGCGTCTCCCTTAGGGATAGGGTGAGAAGCTCAGCCATCCGTGTGGAACTCGGATTAGAGCCACTGCTCCTTTACTTAGAAAGGAGTCAGCTGAGGTGGTTCGGGCATCTGGTAAGGATGCCCACTGGGCGCCTTCCTTGGGAGGTGTTTCAGGCACGTCCAGTGGGGAGGAGACCTCGGGGAAGACCCAGGACTAGGTGGAGAGATTATATCTCAACACTGGCCTGGGAACGCCTCGGGATCCCCCCGTCAGAGCTGGTCAATGTGGCCCGGGAAAGGGAAGTCTGGGGCCCCCTGCTTGAGCTGCTCCCCCCGCGACCCGACCCCAGATAAGCGGATGACGATGAGGATGATGAGGACTTCTGGCAAGTGTTTTTACATTTGCAAAACATTTATTTATATTGAGGAAAACATTAATTAGTCATGTCTTCAGTCATTTATGGTCATATGGTATAATACAACATTTATGTTTAGATTTTATTTCAGACAGCTCTATCTAATTTCATGTAATAAAAACATACTTTTCTACTGTCCTACGCCTCAAAGATTCATAGGTTCATAGGTTCAATGATATTGTTTATGTTCTGCAGGTTATATGGATTCATGCAGTGAATGGTTTACCATGCATGTAGGACTGGAAGCTGCTTCAGTCTTACAACTTAATAAGTGTTTTATAATAAAGCAAATAACTCCTGGGTAACACTTTATATTAAGATACACATATTCACCATTAACTAGGTGCTTATTATTATGCCTATTAGTAACATTCTGGCACTTTATTAGTAATTATTAGACACATATTAATACCTTATTCTGTATAACCTTGTTTTACCCTTACTACTCCATTAATTAAGATTTCACCCAATATAACCTCCAAATTACTGTTTAATTACTGTGAATAAAGCTGTTATTGGATATGAGGAACGATGCTAATAACCAAGACATCATTTGGGCCTTGTAAAGGGGCAATAGCAAGATAATAGTCATTCCCTTCTTTATAACTCTGGATATAGTCTATTCTTATTGAATACAACGCAAAACTACAAGTGGTAATATTACCTGTATTAACTATTAATTAAGTCATATTAAATCAAAATGTGTTCCCAATTCTAAAGTGGGGTCTTGTTCATATTTAACTCACAAGTACCTTAATTAACACAAACATGTTCCCTTTTCTAAAGTTGCAACCTCTTCACATTTAGTTAAAGGTTGGGTATGGGATTTACGAAGCGCCAGCAGATTTTGAAAATGCACAACTCAAATGGTCCTACCCCCTCTACTTCAACGCTGACTCTGACTCCACCCATTCCAAGTATATGGACGCGCACGAGCGAATCATGCACGAGCGAACACAGATGCGCAAGAGCGAGCCATTAGCTAGTTAGCTAGCTCAAGTAGCTACCGCAGGATAACAACAAACAGAAGCTTGCCCTGGGTCACGAGCTTTGAGTACGTGCACGAAGGGGTTGCGCGGGGAGCGGGGGAGGGGGAGTGCAGTACGACCGTTTGATTGACGTACTTACTGTCCAATGCGACTCGGTGGGTCTGGAAATCATTGGTTGGAGTTTTTCCAGCCCTGCCCATTCCAGAGATGATTGACTTGTTTAATTTTCATGTCAGTACTTCTAACTCAGTCGCTGTAAGTGGGTTATGATAAGGATTTCAAGTAATTTTGCAAAAATTGCCAAAAAAGAGAATTCCATACCCAACCATTAAGGGAAGGCAACTTAAAAGAAGAAGAACGATTTTGGTATACACCTTATTCCACAGCCGTTCTATTTCCCATGATTCATAGTGGTCCGTCGGTTTTCCATTTCCAGTCGAGTGCTGTTTGCATAGCGGCTAGCACATTTGCACCGCTAGCACAGATCTTGAAGGCTACGGCAATAGTTGTAGAAGTTATAAATCACATGTGGTCAAAATGGCAAGTGGAGCCCGAACTCACCCTTACACTAAACTACAACCGGCTACGTATTCTTGCTAGACTGATGCAGTTACCCAACGTGAAGGAATGATAAGCTTCTAAAATACAACAAAATCAGTAGTAACGTAGTAGGTGATTATACTGTTGGCTACCTTTCGTATGTCTTAGCAGCAGACGTGTTCTACTTCACTGGGCACTCTGTAACAGTTTCCACAAGTGCAACTAAATGAGAAGCTAAAAAATATGAACACTTTGGTCAGTCATCAAATACAGGGTTGTAACGGTGTTGTAAACAAATAGTTAGAACATTACATGTGAAATATAAATTTCTTGGTCTCTGCGACGAGTGAGAGAAGAGCCCTGATCATTGATAGAGCGCTGGGCCGCAGCAGGCTCTTGCTGTCAGGGGTCTTGGCATTAGGCCTGGATTCACCAGCTTGCATTGATATCTATGACGTGCTGAATGGTTTTGAAATGGCCCATTTCGGTGTTCTTCGTCTAATTGGCAGCGCTTGAACGATGCCACAGGCCTCCTAATTGATGTCAAATTAGCATATTGAACACATCTGGGTTACAAACGGCTGCTAGTTCGCCTGAGTTAGGGGATGGTAGCAGAAGGTGTCTTATTAAAGAGGCCTTGTACTCCTGTACACATATTTACACATCAACAACAAACAAAGAGGCATTCACACGCACACATGGGTAGAGTACACTAAGGACTAATTGATTTTTAAGAAAGGATTATGCATGAACGTTTTTAGATCTTGACACAAGTGGAGATATATCGCACGAATGCATCAGGTGTACGTGGGCATGACAATGTCGAAACTCTGGTCACTTTCTCAAAGCCAAACGTTACCTATTGACCTCACCTGAGCTTCATCTTAAGCTACTTTCTGTTGTATAACACATTAACCAATTCTTCCCCCATGACCCAACAAAGGTTTCCAAACTTTCTTTTTTCACTGGAGATAAAACTGTTCTCCTAATATACACGTACACAAGATATTCTCACAATCTTTAGAAGTTGAGGTTATTTTTGATTTGTATCAGAAAACAGTGAGTTAGCCCCTTCTGTTGCTCTCACAATATTGAGAAAGATTCAAAGAGTCGGCTGCTCCTCTCTATCCTCTCTAAATCGATCCTTCAGGCTAGATCAGCTAACACTGATTGTTTGATCAAAATGATCCCATTCTGTCATTGTAAATAATCATTTTCTCGTTTATTTCTCGTTTCTTTTTTTTGCCAGATTATAGTGAGGATTCAAAGTGATTTCAATATTTTTGAACAATCCGTTGGAGGCTCTTAATCCGATCAGACCACGGATGAACCCCGGGACAGAGAAGAAAAACCAATTCACTTCCAGATCCACCCACTGCTCAGCTGCTCACTCTGTAACTCTCTCCATCCAGCAGCACCATCCCATCCCATCCCTCCCGGTGAAGGGTGTTTACTGAAGCCACCCCTAACAGACCTGCCAATGTTGGCACCTATTCCTGAAGTCCCTTGAAGGCCCTTACACAGAGAAGGCGATTCATTAAAGTAATTAAGGGAATGACGGTTTCAATTAGGGCCGTTATGAGCTCCGAGTTTGGTATCAGCATGGGGCCCTGAGGAGGAGGGTGGGGGGGGGGGGGAGGTGTCAGAGACAGAGAGACAGAACACGACCAGCTTGAAAGTAATGGGAAAGAGTATGGAGTGAGAGACAGAGATACAGCGCAGCTGGGAATGTGATGATTCTATCAGAACATGGGTTTATTCAACCCGACTCAATATACGGTGTGTGTGTGTGTGTGTGTGTGTGTCTGTTTCTTTGTGTGTAGGCATAAATATTTATGAATAATAAAATAAATAATACGATTTTTTTCATTTTTGTATTACTTCAAATTATCAAATTTGTCTGATTGATTAAAACTAGTGCATGTGAATTTGTGACTGTTTATCATTTACCCTATCATCAAACTGATCATAAACACATACAGTATATACACATATATATATATATATATATATACAGTTTGAATATAACTGTTTCAGTTAATTCCATGCTTTAACGCTGATACCTACAAATGGGGCAATGGTCAACACCATATTTTCAACCCTATTAAACAGCAAAGCAAAGTACCTATATGGTCTTAGTATCATATTCATCATATTCATATCATATTTCTAATAAATCATAAAGAAACTATAACCTCCCCTGTTACCCAAGTGTTTTAATGAGAGCACTTTTCCCAATGCCCTGTAACCGGCGGATGTTACCCCTGTAAATACATCTGGAGATAAACCGGTGGTAAGCAACTACAAACCCATCAACCTTGGCCCCGCCGTCTCAAAGGCCATTCAAAAGGTTGGAGGACAACCGATTGCACACCTCCATTCCAAGGCCCCTTTTCACCCTATGCAGTTTGGATGAAAAAAAAAAAAAACAGGAATAAGAAGCTGCTACTTCCTTGAAGTCATTAAGGCAAACCTAGATAAAGGAGGGGTTTTGGTAGCAACCTTATTCGACCTGTGTAAGGCTTTTGACACACTAAACCATGAAATACTATTCAACAAACTGGCTAACTAGGGCCTTTCCATAAGTACGCAAAACAAGATAAAATTCTACCTAAATGGCAAAGAACAGAGTGTGCGAATAAACAAATGATTACCCACTGAACCTTGTACCATGGGAGCGCATACAAAACTTGTTTCTAGGACCATTGCTTTTTAGTATATACATCAATGTTTCCCATCTGTTTTCAATGTTGCTGAAATTTGAATGTGTGCAGATGACACTGTGCTATACACCCATTGGAAAAATGCAAAAGAAGTAAACTAAATATAATTCCATGTAACTCTAAATGTTGGAAAGAGTGTAACTATTTACTTTACCAAAATAAACAACCCTCAAGACTTTCCTGACATCTGCATAAATGGACCAAAATATGTAAATGTAGATGAATTGAAATAATTGGCTGTCACTCGTGTTCCAACTCATAACTTCAAAAAACATAAAGAAATCTAACCTTGCAAATTTTAGACCAAGAAGAACTCCCCAGGCATCCAATACCTTCAAATGATTATCTTTCGTACTGTATGATAAATTGGTCACAGGCAGAAATAGAGTTGGGGATGTGGGGATGATTATGTCTACATAATTGAGGAAGGTAACTCATATCTAATCATTGTTGGTATCTGTTACCACTCTTGCCTGGGAACCAGCCGAATCTGCGAGCCCATGTTTTATTTGCTGTGGCATGTGCTTCTGTCTCCCCCCTTCCCCCCCCCGTTCAGACACACACAACAGTTTATCCAATATGGGCCGGGGGTTAGATGTTGGCTGAATAGAGAAGTGCCCTATGGGAGCACCGTTGTGGGGCATTTATAAACCACGATGGCTGCTGCTGATGTGTCCAATGTTATGCGACTCTGATTGGTCATAGGATTATCCAATTGAGTCCAGAGTCCTGTTGGTCTGCGCCAGTTGAATACACCCCTCGGGAATCTGAGAGGTTCCAGACTTATGCACATTTGTGAATGGGTCAGGCAAGGTGGTATAAGCGGAATAAACCAGTACAATAAACCATAATCATTTAACAGCCAGTTGTTGTTGTGGTTTTGTTTGCTTTTAGCTTTTCTTTCTGTCTGTCTATTTGGGGGGCTGTTTTGTTTATCCTCAGCATTTGGCTGTCTGTTATGTAATCTTCTCACTTCTTATCTGTGAGGACTATTGAACTTTAAGTCTTGTATTGAAATTTCTACAAATAAATCATATCTATAAAAAATAAATAAAAATAAACCATAATCCATAATGTAACCCAACTTGATTTATTTCTTACTTAAAATGTAATTGTTATAAAATTAGAGATAGAGGAAAGCAATCTTTTAAAGTGTGTATCGCGATTCTTTGCTTTTTCAACACTATCGCCATGTGGATTCGAATGGCTATTTAAATTTTTTCAGACAACAATGTTATCTAATTTGAAGCAGATTGATTTTACCAGTCTACACAGGGCACTATATGTGTCTATTGTAAATCTGCATCTACTTAATTCTATTCTGTCTGGTCAAACGTGAACCATTCTCAGGAGCACATACCCTTTTCAGCTGTGCACCTCAATGTCAGAGAAGGGAATATTCTCCTAGCAACACACACTGAGGGTGCTTGCGTTTCCGATTCCTTATGAAGAAAAGTGAGTATTTAATAATTACCATAAAATACCCTGCCCTGGATATTTTTTGAGATATTCTGGATATTCATGTGGATCCGTGCTATTAAGTTCAGAAGGCCAGCCCTACCTGTATGCCAGGGAAGTTAGCCACGCTTAACAGCTAATTGAGAAATGGACTCATTAACACGGCAATCACAGCGAGGAAGATATTATCGCAATTGAAGGTGATGTAAACAGTTGTTTTGGCACATTGTGTGCTTACATATGTCATCCCTGTGCAAACAAGATGCTTCCGGACAAGACAAGGCTGTAAAGGACAGATATGTTGTCACAGAATCCTTGAACCATACCTTTTTAGTTTGATTCCGAGCCAAGCAATATAGATTAAGCAGATGTCACTGTGAACAAACTAATGTGTGTTGTGGTTCCAGCATTTTGAAGCATTAGTTGTTCTCACCTCGGGTGCAATCTGCTTCTGTCATTAATTTGTGGATGTCGTAGAGCTCTACTTATAGATTTAGGGATATAAATACATCGCAATTGGTTACTACAGGTGTGTTGTTTATTTGAATAAACAGAACCACATCACGTAAAACATTTCTGCCCATCATGATGCTACCTCCGTTTTTTCATTGATTGTACCTAAAAATAAATGCCAAAGCCACATAGATCGTATGAATATATATTTGATTTGTGTAATGAACAATGAACAGTTTGTTTGTTGATATACATTAAGCAAAGTAACGTCATATTATTTGAAACACATGTGTATTGTAAACATATATTGGAAAACCTCCTTACAAAAACCTTGAATTTATAAGAGCTTTTGTGGCTGGTTCCTAATTTATAGTGCTTCGACAAATGAGAATTTGACATCTAATTAAGTATGATGCGCTTTGCAAAAGCACTTTTTGTTTGTTGCTTTGTGCTGGATTTTATCCTAATTTATACATAAGTGTGATTTATGTTTGATAGATTCTTACTACCTTGGTGAACACTTTGGACAAGCAAGTTTTGATTTGTTTATTTAGTTCCCTTCATTTGTGGAACTTTAAGCATGAACTCAGCACTCAGCGACAGTGCAGGCTGCCTTAATGTACACCGTCCCTGATCAGACCATCACTCTAGTACAGCCCTGAATAACAGCATTTATCAAAGCATAATCTCCAAGAGGGTTGTAACTCCCTGGGAAAGGGCAGATGACAAAAACACATAATGAGACACAAACGACTAATACTACTGCATCAACTACTACTAATATAACAACGAAAACAATACAATTTAAATGTAAAATATAAATAAATTGCGATAAATTAATGACTAGCTTTGAATGCAAATTCCAACACAACCACACATCTACACACATCGACTTTGCTCTGCTGCAGTCAACTACATGATGGTGTTTTCATAAAGTCACTGCCCCTTTCCATCACTGAAGTCCATTCTTGAATGTAAATGCAGAAAGCATTAAGAGCAAGGGGGCACTGATGCTGAAAACACACATTAAGACCTGTGTCTCGGAGGAAATGGACTTAGCATGGAGAGGCTTAACGTTTGTGAAGGGTTACCGTGGTTATCTCTCGACTAGGGAGGCAGGGTCACTGGAATCGGATTTGTTTTGAGTGTGTGCGTGCTTGTGTTTCTTTGAAAAGTTGCGCCCTGTGCCTCGATGCTTGCACACATTATAATGGGCAGGCCGTCATGTTTTTAAATTGTACTTTGTGTACTTTTTTTCTATCTCAGCCAAAGGTGTAAATTATGGTAATTTCTGAAACAGGCCTTGCCTTCTGATTTGCTTTCTCATTGTTTTTTTGTTGCCCAAATCCTCCCAAATAGATTTAGCTTTACTCCTTTTGATTAAAGATGGAATCTGTGTCCGCGAGGGAGTGACAGATTTGGGGTACTGAGCATGTACTGTTTCTTTGCTGTTTTTTTGGTTTGTGGTTGTTTTTCTGGTGCTTTACACAATTTTTTTCAGGAGAGATAAATAGTTCTCTGACCTGAATTAATGGTAATAATGGATTCAAAAACAACAGGGCAATTCTGGGGCTTTTTGATTTTGCTTTCCAAAAATCCACTGCCCACAGGCGTTTTGGCAGTGGAACTTAAATGCTCGCGGCTCTTCTACTAGCAGCAACCAAGTTGGACTTATTGCAATAGAATCGCTATTAGCTTGCCGTTAGACATATACACAGCATGCGCTTAAAACGGCAATGCAAAAAAAATGTCTCCATAGAAAAAAGATGTCTGTGATGTAAAAAGAGGATGATGTGGAAAAGCTGTTTTAACTGAGAATTTTTTTCTGTGTCCCATAAGCAGAGCCAAGCAGGAGACGTCAGTCACAGGGGCTACTGACACGATACGTTCTGGAAAGATTGGATCTTCTGCCAAACGTTAGTTTAATTAGGACAATTTGCAATTTGAAGTAAAAAACAAAAACAAATCGATCTATCATCCAACTATCTATCCATCCCTCTGCCTCTCTGCTGGACACACTGGTGTGTAGAGCTAAATTGGGCTGTAGTACCAATGACAGGCCTTTTGTATTGATTTCTCCATCCTCTCCATCCATCATTGTGTTCACATGGTGCCCACACTCAAGCTCATGCCCGGGTATGTGGACACACACACTACGCACACACATATGCACACACACACACCAAAGGAGAGAAAATTACTGACCCACACATGCGCAACAGAAACATACGCACACACAAACGCACACAAGTGCACAAAGAAACGCACAAAGACAATGAGACACATTCACATCCACACAGACATTCACAAGAAAATCATGCATGAATTCACACACACACACACACACACACACACACACACACACACACACACACACACACACACACACACACACACACACACACACACACACACACAGACATCACCAAACCTACTTAAACAGTCAGAAACACTCAATCTCAAACACAAATAGACACAGACATACAATCAGATACACACACAAAAAATGTAAACATATATACTACAAAAACACACTGTTTCGGTTTTAAACTAAGCCACAAACACACAGACACACGTACATGTGTGTCTGTGTGTGTGTGTGTGTGTGTGTGTGTGTGTGTGTGTGTGTGTGTGTGTGTGTGTGTGTGTGTGTGTGTGTGTGTGTGTGTGTGTGTGTGTGTGTGTGTGTGTGTGTGGCTTAGTTTAAAACCGAAACAGAGTTGGTTTAAACAGACACACACACGCACACACACACACACACACACACCAAGCCAGCAAGCTAACAGGTCGCGCCCCCAGGCCCGTGGTAAACTAATCCCCTTACATTGATGGAGTGGAGTGGGCAGACTCACCAAGGCTGCTACCAGAGGAAGCGTCTGCTGGCCCACCTTGGCCACCGCTCAGCCCAATAAACAAGATGAATAGGCATGAGGGGAGACGCCACCGGGAGGCGCCTCTCTGTCCTTCCCCGTTCTCTAGCGAGGGTTGATCATGAAGTTACGGTTAGCTTTTTCTCTGCTACTTTGTTATGTTTATGGTTATCTTTATCCTCCTTCTCCCCACGCTGCTGTCCGTAGAGTGTGAGCTGCTGGGCTGAGCACTAGAGGCAGACATCCTGGATCACAACCAAGGGTACAATTAACTCTTGGCATTGTAAAAGGGCAACAGGCAACAAGATCATGTAGGAATATATATAGTAATTATGTTGGGGGGAAATGTGCTATAACACACACTTGTATGTGTACAGTATATTTATCGTATATTGAGACTCAGCGATGCAGTAGAGGCAACGTGTCTGACCCTAGTAATGTCACAATCCTGTAACTTACTGTTGATATAATTATTGGATAGAACTGGGTAAGCAACAGTAGAGTAAAACCCTTTTGGTGCAACATTCAAGTCTTTTAAATAAACTGTCACAATATAATTACACTGTAATTATTACAAATAAGGCTTCTCTGTTATGGGTATATTCTGTGTCAATGAACAGTTTCAATCAAACCTCAGAGGAGTGCGCTGTGGGATCTGATTTGCTTTCAATTTGAATGTATCTGATGTCGATTCGAGTGTGACATTGTTTTGATTCATGGGGGGATTTATTTTCTGTTACACTTATCTGCTCTTCAGTTGGATCAGGGAGCCTACTGTTGTTATTTTATTCTGCAGTGCTACTTTAAAAGGTCTCATTAATCCATTAGGTCTATCTCCGCACAATTTGTACCCCGTAATAAATTGTGTCTATAAACATGATCAATTATGACATTATTCAATCCCTATCCACTGTTATTACGCTACTAACTGTTTACTCACAATGTCTTTGCCGTGTTTACACTGGGTTAGGTCAAAGGCCGAAACCACTACATTCACTGCCGCTGTCAGGCTTAGAAAGAGGACAAAATGTTTGGCCTCTCCATGAAGATTTCATCATCAATGGGATAAACCCTCTGACATCTAGTTATGTGCAAAGAAGCCACCTCACCAAACAAGATGAATGAGAAGCTTTTTTAATTTCATAATTTAAATTTCTGAGGATATCCATTGCAGTAATTATTTGCATTTATTTGTTGCCATTTGTTGAAAGGTCGCATCTGTGAAGGATTCCATAGACACGCCCATCACAGTCGTGGACCTGCAGATAGTCTGTATTAAATGTGAAGATATTAGCGCTGTATGTTTGTATATATATGTATGGTGGTCATAGTGACACAACCAGTAGAAACAGTAACACGCAAGCTTCCCCTCTGGCACCTCACTCACACACACACACGCACGCCGCACGCACACACACACACACACACACACACACACACACACACACACACACACACACACACACACACACACACACACACACACACACACACACACACACACACACACACACACACACACACACACACACACACACACACACACACATTAAAGCTGAATTTGGCCTCTATCTCTTGCAAGGCGGACATCCCTCCCAGCCACAGATTCACGTTGATCACAATAAGAAGGGTTCCCCTCTTAACGGGTTAATCCTTTCCACTTAATTCCGCTAACAACTGGAACCTAAACAAGTTTGAGACCTTATCTGTTTGCAGATAGTGGATGGAAAACCAATCTCTTACATTTTCCTTTTCTCACTGGTGGCATTTAGAGCCTATCTTGCTTCCAGACTACCATATTTACAAGTCTAACAGGATATTCTAACGCAGTGGTCATCAAAAGCCCCTAATTTAAGCCCAAGAAGATCCCTGATCTCAGCTTTTGTGAAAGGCAAGATTGAAGCGTTGATAGAAAAACACAGATTTTACTTCCATCTTGAGGCCTTTTATTTGGCTTATTGTATTTGAATGACATTGTCTTTGGTCCAACTTTCAACTTGACACAACCAAGAAAACTATTTTGTTCTTAGTTACAGAGTAGCAACAACAACGAAAATCAACATACTTAGAAATAATAATGATCACTATTTACAATGTAATCAGTAGCTTGACGGCAAAACTATTGCAGTCATGCTACTCACTCATGTCATTCTGATGGCTGTGATGGATTTTATTAGTTAATCAGGCATATTTATATTTTACATTTGTATCATATTTATATTTGTGTATGTTGTCACATATACAGTACTAAAATATGCCTCTGCGTATACTGTGGTATGTAGGGTAAAGCGTGCGGTACATGGGATACTTATGCGAATGTACCTGTGTTATGCGAGTCTCTCAGTAAGTGACACTAAACACAAACTGCCTTTGTTGTCATCTTGACAACTTTTTGTTGTTTTTTGTCTTTTCTATGTAGTTTTCTATTATTTTTGGGAGCTACAGGGAGAGCCTCAATGATCTACCATTCGATAGCGATCGACGGGTTGGCGACCACTGGTCTAACGGATAATCCAACAGATAGATCGCTGCTTTGAAAGAACAATCAGTTGTGTTGGGCACATAAAATCATAATCAAATTTAGAAAAGGGACAACAAAAACAACAAAAACAACAACACACCATGTGATCGGCCAAAGTGTTCACAATCAGCGTGTCAGCCATGCTTATCTCTGTCGCCCAGGCTAGTTCACAATCCGACGAGCACATGAGGAACCTGGGTTTGTATTTGTTGGTGTATAGTAATCAAACTGGCAGGCAAATCAATATGGAATCACTGTAAAAAAAGAAAACATGAAAGGAAGCTTCTAGATGTGAATAAAGAGCTTATGACCGGAGAGCGGTTACCATGAACACAGAGGCTGGTCAGCACAACTACAATCATGTCACCCTGCAGCAAGACAAGTTGCTTTTGCTCAGTGAACGATACAAGAATAACAGCTTTATCCCATAAACTCAATGCCAACTTACCATAAACTGTTGGTGTTTTGGTGTTTAAACTGGCCATCTGCCCCCAGGCACGGGGGTGGGCCGTATCATGTAATTGGCTCTCTATGTCCGATGAGCTAATATACAGCGCTCCATGCGGTGTGGTCCATGCCCAAGGGGACAGTATCTCATCCAATACGTGAATCACGGTGCGTGTGTCCAGTCAGACGAAGAAGATGCACATGCACATACACGCACACACACGCGCACACACACACACACACACATGAACATACACAGACAGTAGACCCCCCCCACACACACACACACACACACACACACACACACACACACACACACACACACACACACACACACACACACACACACACACACACACACACACACACACACACACACACACAAAAGAGGAGATGAGGGAGATTTACAAGTCCAAGTGTACCTGGAGTTTAGAGGTTGAACATAAAACTGACAGTAAGAAGTGAGTCACGATGCACAAGGCAGCATATATATGCATCCTGGCCGCACACACATACTCATGCAATCAGAATGAAACAAGGGTTTAGAAACACAGTGATGCAACTCACACATGTCTTTGAGTGTGTACACAAAGACAAACACACAAAGACACGCACACAAACACACTCATATAAACACACGCACACACTTTGGACATGTAATCAATCACCCTGCGGGATGTCTGAAGGTCCACAGATGTTCAGTTAAGCTATGAAGCCAGTCAGCATGCAGACAGTGGATGGTCCAATTAAGAATTCTCTCATTCATTCATTCACACACACACACACATACACACACGCACACACACACGCACACACGCATATACACACGCACGCACGCGCGCACGCACGCACGCACACAAGCACGGACGTAATCATGCACACATACTCACAGACCTCCCTCTAGCATTTTGCAAACGCACACACTAATACTCACAAGCCCAACTCTGAAACGCACACATTTAGAAAATCTACTTAGTCACAGAACCCTTCTCAAGACACACGCACACAAACACTCACACACATACAGGCCCACCTCCAACACACCCACGCACTTTGACACACAAACACGCACCTACTTAGTCACAAAACCATCCTCCCCCCTAAGACGCACTCACGCTACTCTCTCACACACACACACACACACACACACACACACACACACACACACACACACACACACACACACACACACACACACACACACACACACACACACACACAGACAGAATCACAGCAGTGTGCAAACCTCTGATAAGACACAGGGCGCTTCAAAGAGACAGAAGGATAAATGAGAGGCGGTGTGTGGATGATGGTGGATGGGAAGCAGGCAGCGGACCACGCCAGGGGGTCCAGGGACCAGCAGGTTGTAGCGCTGGAGGTAAGCTCTCTGTCCTGAGCTCTCTGCACTAGGAAACCGCTGCCCTCACATCATTTTGGAATCGTCCGAATGATTCCCTGTGTATTTCTGTATTGAAGTTTAAAGTTGGCTGAATCGAAACTGATAAAGTGAAAATTACAACCTTGATAAAAAAACAAAACGTGGAACAATGATGATAATTTTATATACTGTTCATGTTCATATTTTTTAAGCATGCATTTGTGTGTCTGTGTGCGTATAAATGCGTTACTATTATGGTGAGTGTTTCTCTAGGGGTCTGTACGTGCCTGAGTATGCATCACTATGGGTGAGCTTGTGTGAGAGTGCATGTGCATGCATATCACTGTTTGGATCTGTTTAGGTGAGTGTGTGTGCAATGGAATGCCTGGTTCCCACATGTGTGTATGGGTGCTGGGGTGTGAAGTCATGTAACGATGTGTTAGAACCAGAAGGCCCTGAAGCTCATTGTCCAGATGCTAGCGATGAGCCCTCATTTAGCCTCACGTAGCTTCAAGTAGCTGTGAGAGCTACACACAGCTACCAACGTGCTCCCCCTGGATTCTGCTGAGGTTTCCTTGAGCAAGGTGCCAAGGACTACATGGTCTCAACAAGCTGGCTGTAGCTTTGCATGGTTAACACTGTGATTGAGTGTGTGTGTGTGTGTGTGTGTGTGTGTGTGTGTGTGTGTGTGTGTGTGTGTGTGTGTGTGTGTGTGTGTGTGTGCGTAAGTTTGAAGAATCAGTGCCCTTGTTGTCTCAGCCTCTTCTGTTCATCCGTACGACGCCACCATAGGACTCGTCCTCAACAACGTCTCATACATAGAGCAAGTTAAGCCCTCTCTGCAAGAACCCTGAGATGATTCTTATTCGCTGTCAGCATTGTCACTCACAGACTTGGCAACTCACAGACTTAGTTCTGCCACGACATGGGCAAATCAGGTTTATACTTATATTTACATCCATGGGTCTAAATACTTCTATTATTATTTTACCAATGTCTGTCTAACCGCAGGTCTGTTTATCTAAAATAACTGTTCCCGGCATACGGTCCTTGATTTTGTGCTTGCATGTCCATGAAGACCTCTTCCTGACTACTAGGTAGGGGGTTCTTGTCAAAGTTAATCAAAGCAGTCGTCTCTGCTCTGTATAGAAAGGCTGGCTCTGTCACACTGATGTCCGTGTAACCAGCCTGGTAATTGTTTAGGTGCATGTGTTTAGTTGCATGTTCGACGCATTTGTTATGCTGTGAACACCCACACACCCCCATATCCCCTTTAATAGAAATATGAGTGATGCTGACAGCTCAGACTACTATTTGCGACATCGGGTCGCCGCTGTATTACTCAGATAAGAGCACGATACATATAGCACCGGTCACCGTGTAATCACCATGTAATCCTCATTTGTTTTAGGATATTTTAGGACAGCTGGTCGTCCTATCTCATGCCACAGGGCTCTCCAAAAAGGACATCATTTTGGTAGCTAAAGGTTTCTTGGGGTGGAATATAATAACATGTCAGCAGAGCAACCAGTATACAATAAAACACACACAAAACAATTGCTAAATGACAGAAATAACTATAAGTAGTAATGTTTTACTTCAATAATTAAGAAACATGCTGACCTCGAAAGATTAATTATTTAGGCAAGGCAAGGCAACTTTATTTATGTAGCACGTTTCATACACAAGGCAGACTCAAAGTGCTTCGGTCAAAACAGATTGTTTTTACATGCTGGATCTTTGGAAATATATTAATTTGTCTTAAGTGCCTTGCTGCTCCATTAGGTGATCCTTGTAAGGTCTGTCTTCAAGTGGGTATACTTCATGCTATTAAGAAAGGTTATGGGATAATTCATGGTGAAATGTCAGTCCCTCTGGACCTCGGCAAGACAGATGTTCTGAAAAAGTTTCACACTAAGTCAATGTCAATTTAGGGGGAAAGAAGGAGAATATTCGTGCCCATCTTCCTCTGGTCACGCTTCGAGGAGAGAAAACCAGCCCCTAAACCCTGGCCTGGCACACACACACTCGCGCACACACACAGCCTCATCTCCCCATATCTCCCTCTCCTCGACGTTCACCTGACAGGACTGAAATAGGACAAACCACTCTCACAAAACAAGTAAACAAAAGCAAAGCAACCCCACAGAAAGCCAAACTGCATTGTAAGTAGGACCCCGATAGATTTCCTTTTGCAGAGTAAGTAGCCATTTGCCCTTCAATGTCGCATTTTAAGTATGTAATCAAGTCCAGAGTAATTGAATACGTGGACAGCATGCTGCGCTATGCAATGAGTTGGGGGTGGGGGAGCTGTGAGATTATGAGGGGTGGGGGCTTGGGTTGGGGGCTGTGAGAATATGAATGGGGGGGGGGGGGGGGCGGGGGGCAAATGTAACCAATATGAAGGTGGAAAGATGGGACGGGAGGCAGGGTGTTATTGCGTAGAAGACATAACTAAATAATATGGATGGTAACTGGAGAGGAGGGATGGAGAGAGGAGAGGAAACAACCAGAACAAGAGAGGAGGGGATGAGTGAGAGAGGGGGGGGGAGCGAGGGGCGAGCAGGGGTGAAGACGCGTGTGAGAGAGAGGATCGAGGCTAGGTGAGGACGCCCCTCCACATCTACAGTCCTGTCAGATAATGAAGAGGAGCAGGTGGGGGAATAGATTCTGTCACAGTCTAACAGATATGAGGGCTCGGCAACGTGTACAAATGTGGGCTCAGACATGCATGCACATGCGTGCACATACACATACATACACATCCACACACACACGCACACACACGCACACACGTTGTGCGCCAGCAGAGCTGCCAGCGTTGTGACATCACTAATTCTGAGGATTGAACATTGTGTGGGGGTCTTTTTTAATGGGTGTGTGAGTGTGTATGGTGTGTGTGTGTGTGTGTGTGTGTGTGTGTGTGTGTGTGTGTGTGTGTGTGTGTGTGTGTGTGTGTGTGTGTGTGTGTGTGTGTGTGTGTGTGTGTGTGTGTTCTTCAGAAAGTGTTCTAGGTAATTATCTTCCAAACAGTGTGCCAAGTACAAAACTGTTTTACTCATAGGAGAGAGCGAGAGAGAAAGAGAGAGAGAGCGAACAAAGAAAGTGAGTGCATTTAAAGGGTGACTGGGTCCAGGGAGGCGAGAAGGTTCTCAGGTTTTAAGGTTATTCTTTTTTAAAAACTATTCCTCGTTTGAAGTTTTTTTTTTCATTCCCTTACTTTACTTCTTTCTTCTCCACTCTTTTAAGTCATCCTAGGTGACTATCTCCCTCATTCTCCTCCCTACATTTGTCAGTTTCCATTTCTTGACTTCTCTCCCTCCTCTCCCCCTCTCTCTCTCTCTCTCTCTCTCTCTCTCTCTCTCTCTCTCTCTCTCTCTCTCTCTCTCTCTCTCTCTCTCTCTCCCTCGGTTTCCATCTCTTCTCTCTAGTTAAAGAGCTGACCTGATGGATGGAAGGCAAACGTCAGCCAGCTCTCCACCGTTGCACTCCTTTTCTCCCCTCCGTCTCTCTTTTCTCCCCTCTGTCTCTCTCTTTTCTCCCCTCTGTCTCTCTCTCTTCTCCCCTCCTCTGTGGCTTTTCTCCAACACAACAGAGAGCCAGCCGGTTGAAGGCTGTGTTTTTGCACGCATGAACTCCAAAGAGCATACTTTAAGCTCCTGTGAGACAAAAGTTGGGAGAATGCGTGAAGGACAGAACACATTCAATCGGACCAAAAAAAAGCTGTTAATTAATTTGAGGGCAGAATGAAAAATGTGAGATATTTCTCTTAAATTAATCACAATTAATCTCCATAGTCAATTAACCCCATTTACATGCACACAATAATCCAATTATCTTCCGACTTTGATTGTTAAAATAATGTTATCGGCAGCTAATATGCGGTTCTCAGAGTGATTCTAATATTTCTGTTTGTGCAATTTTGATAAAAGTGCTGATTGTTTCAATTCAGGTTCAGCTATATAGGCCTCTCCTCGAACCATCACCTTAACGCGGTGGAGAGGTTTGCGTATCCTGAAGAACCTTGAGAGCTATGCTGTCTGGAGCCTTGTGCTCCTGGTAGGGTCACCCATGGCAGCTTGGTCTCGGGGGGAGGGAACAGGCTAAGAATGGTTCAACCACTGCCTTGTGGCCTGAGAGGGAAAAAGGCTAAGGGAGCAACACCCCAACAGAAAAAGCATCCTCTAGGTAGGCCAATCCCCCGCTTAGAGGTTAGCAAAACTGATTACCGAAACACTGAAAAATATAACTACCACCTTAGAATTGGGAGGAGAAGGACCTTCAACTAGAAGACGTATGAAGCCCTTTGGTGAAAGCCGAAAGGAAGCCAGAGGGTGGAAGTTTCTGAATCCTAAATCTATCACAAAAATCGGTACATGGAATGTACGCTCGATGCATATCACAGGAAAAGCGCAGACCATCGCAAATGAAATGAAGGCATTTGGCATCCATATACTTGGAATCGCCGAGGCTAGGTGGAAGGAAGCAGGAAAAACACGGCTCGCATCAGGTGAATCAATCATATACTCTGGACACACAGGAGATCATGCTGCTCATTCGGACGGGGTGGCAATCATGCTATCAAAGGAAGCAGGGAAAACACTTCTCGGGTGGGAACCAGTAAGCGCGAGGATCATCCTGGCCAATTTTAGGACTTCACATAAACGCATCAACCTTAACATCATCCAGTGCTACGCCCCCACCAATGAAGCAGAGGATGAAGCAAAAGAGGACTTCTACCAAAGGCTAGAGGAAACCATCAGGAAATGTAAGGAGAAGGATCTCACCATTTTAATGGGAGATATGAATGCTAAGGTTGGCAGTGACAACACCGGCTTTGCGCAAGCGATGGGAAAGCATGGCCTTGGAGTGATGAATGAGAACGGAGCACTCTTTGCCAACCACTGCGCCAACCACAGTCTCGTCATTGGTGGAACCCTCTTCCCTCACAAACCATGCCACCGGGTAACTTGGGTCTCCCCTGACAGGAAGACAGAGAACCATATTTGCATCTCCAAGAGATTCAGGAGAAGCCTCCAAGATGTCCGGGTGAAGAGGGGGGCCGATGCAGCCACGGATCACCACCTACTGGTTGCTAACCTACAACTTAAGCTGAAAAAACATCAAAACAGCACGTCAACAGGCAAACGCTACAATGTGTCACTACTGGCCACCAAAGAAAAACAAACCAACTTCCGAATAGAACTCAGAAACCGCTACACAGTACTGCAAGCCAAGGAAGTAACAGAAGAGGAACACAGGACGATAGAACACCACTGGCAGCAAGTAAAGGAGGCATTTACAGGAGCCTGTGAAGCAGCAGTCGGGCTCAAGAAGAGGACGCACCAGGAGTGGCTCTCACCAGAGACCCTTGGCAAAATAGAGGAAAGGAAGAAGCTAAAGAACGTACTAAACAATAGTAAAACAAGATCAGTTAAGAAAACAGCAGGGGAGGCGTACAGTAAGGCAGATAGAGAGGTCAAAAAGAGTGCACGGAGAGACAAGAGGAACTTTGTAGAAGAGCTTACAAACAAAGCAGAGGAAGCTGCAAGGCAGAATAACATCAAAGGGATATACAACAACATCCGACTGCTGACCAAAAAATACCAGAAAGGGAATCACCCAGTCAAGGATAAGGAAGGGAGGACACTGAAAACACAAGAAGAGCAAATGAAAAGGTGGGTTGAGCACTTTTCAGAGATACTGAACCAACCACCTCCGTCAATAAAGGCGAATATGCAACCTGCAGAAGTTCCCCTGTCAGTTGACTGCAAGCGGCCATCAAAAAAGGAGATAAGAAATGCCATCATGCACTGCAAGAACAACAAGGCACCAGGTCCTGACAACATACCTGCAGAAGCTCTTAAAGCAGATGTTGAAGCGTCCACACAAATCCTATATGACCTGTTTGGTAAGATCTGGGAGGAAGAAGACGTGCCTGGAGAATGGAAGGGAGGCCACCTAGTTAAAATTCCCAAGAAAGGCAACCTAAGCCTCTGTGGCAATTACAGGGGAATAATGCTTCTATCCGTCCCGGGCAAAGTGTTAAATGGAGTAATTTTACAACGCCTCAAGGCAGCAGTGGATGCAGAGCTTCGAGACAACCAAGCTGGTTTCAGGCCAAATAGATCATGTGCCGACCAAATAGCAACCCTGCGAATCATCCTTGAACAATCCCAAGAGTTTAGGTCCCCGCTTTACGCAGGATTTCTGGACTTTGAGAAAGCATTTGACAGTCTGGATAGGGAAGTGCTCTGGCAACTCATGAGACACTACGCCATACCCGAGAAGTTCATCAACATCATCAAGAACATCTATTCTGGAATGCAGTGTAGGATCATACATGAAGGCCAGCTGACGGAGGCATTTAACATCACAACAGGAGTAAGACAAGGCTGTTTACTGTCACCATTACTATTCCTTTTAGCGGTAGACTGGATCATGAGGCAAGCGACTTATAATAGACAAAATGGTATCCAATGGACCCCGTTTACACAATTGGATGACCTAGACTTCGCAGATGATATTGCGCTCCTGTCCCATAACCACCAACAAATGAAGGACAAACTGAGGCCACGTTTTTACGTAGCAGGGTATTTATAGAAACGAATATTTCCCCCCCTCCGTTTTCAAAAATAACATTGTGCACACAACATCGTTTTCAAAAAAGTTGTCGTTTACATCAAAACGGATAAATACGCCGTTGGGACATTATAACTATGCCAAACCTATGGGCGGCAGTGTAGGGAGAAGGATAAAGCCATGCAAGCCAATCAGAATCCTCAGAATCAACAACAACGAATAACACAAGCGTCTTCCTGTAACAAACAAACTGTAAACATAGGGCGCTCATATGACGTTAAGCATTTCCTGGCGCATAATGTGACGTTTCAGAACCTAAAACCCCGTTTCTACCCGTTGACACGACAACACGTAACCGGCGTTTTCAGAAATCTCCACTTTGGCCGGAGTTTTTAGAAATGATCGTTTTCTGTGACAAAAACTGCGTTTTCGTGTAAATGAGAGGCCAAACCATGTGAAAATATCTGCGTTTACCCTTCGTGTAAACGGGGCCTGAGAGTGGTAGAACAGAGAGCAGCTGAAACAGGCCTCCGCATTAGTACACAGAAGACCAAAGTTCTCAAGGCCAATACCAAGAAACTAGCAAGCTTGACAGTAAACCAACAACCAATAGAGGAAGTTGACTCCTTCATTTACCTGGGAAGCGAGGTAGCGAGTGATGGTGGATCAGAAGGGGACGTTAAGAGGAGAATAGGCAAGGCAAGAGCGGCATTTGGAATGATGGGGGCCATTTGGAGAGCACGCAACATCACCCTCAGGACCAAAATACGGCTAGTCAATTCAAGCATTAAAACCATTCTCCTGTACGGATCGGAAACGTTGAAAACAACAAAGAAACTACTAAAGAAGCTACAGGTTTTCACAAATCACTGCCTAAGACGCATCCTCAACATCAGATGGCCTGACTAAATAAGGAACAAAGAGCTGTGGGAAGGAACACACCAACCTGCCATAGAAGTGGACATTATGAGACGAAGATGGGGATGGATTGGGCATACATTACGTAAGCTGAGGAACATCATCACACGCCAAGCCCTGCAGTGGAATCCGCAGGGTAAACGTGGTAGAGGGAGGCCAAGAAACACCTGGAGGAGGAGTGTTACAGCAGAGATGGAGAGCGCAGGCTATAGATGGCAAGACCTGGAGAGGCTGGCACAGAACAGGACGAGGTGGAGAGATATAATCAGTGGCCTATGCTCCAACTTGGAGCAACAGGCTTAAGTAAGTAAGAAGTAAGTACCGTATTTTCCGGACTATAAGTCGCGGTTTTTTTGTAGTTTGGCTTGCCCTGCGACTTATATTTCGAAGCGACTTATATGCCAAAATTGTGCGTACATAATCTTCGGCCGCAAGATGGCACCGTCATTCATTAGGCCTACAACTGAACGCTGCAAGCCTACTGCACCACCGAATAAATTATATTCTCGTCGTCATCGTCCTCAATGTCCTCCGGTTCAACCAAAGCTACCCCAGCCTTAGCTGCAATGTTGTGCAACATAGCTGTCACACATATCACAGCGCATGACTTGGCCAGCGAAAACTTGGAGCCCTCCGCTGGACTTGTGAAGGCATCTAAAGTGCAACTTCCACCTCCCGATCGTGCGCTCAGGTTTAGGACCGCGGCGCATACGCGTCCGGTGGAATCCCGGTGTCACTGAATTCGGTATACTCTCAGAACTACGAGTGGGACCGACACACCTATATTGCTATTGCAATTTTATTCAGTCTCTCCAGACTAAACGTTCTTGTTTAAATGTTTAAAAATAAATGCGACTTATACACCGATGCGACGTATATATGTTTTTTTCCTCGTCATGGAGCATTTTTTGACTGATGCGACTAATACTCGGGAGCGACGTACAGTGGCGGAGCCAGGAAATTTCCATTGGGGTGGCCAGGATGGGGCCAGTGATAATTTTTGGGTGGCAAGCATTTGTCTCACCAGGAGATGCAGAACTATTTAAGACACATACAGCAAACATCTCAACATTATTCGGAATTCAGATGAAGGTGCAATAGAAAAGTATTCAATATATTTAAATTGTTCTAATACCTAAAGGCAAAGTAACAAAGAAGCTAAAACTTAAAAGAGAATATACACTTATTCTGTATTCATACTTGTTTTTAAACTGTGTTGATTTACTGATTGCTATTTGTGTTTTTATTTGTATTGTACGACTGAGTCGAACAATGGTTGTACAGATATGCATTGACAGCAAGGTATTCTATTTTATAGTAGAGATGTCCTCAGTTTATGGCGACAAGCCAAGTCAATTCTCTCAGTGTATCATCAGGAATACAAAACAAGGATACAAAATTAGAAGTGCAATGTTTTTTTAATCAAGTCTGATCACAATATGGATTTATCTTTAAATAACAAAAAGTATAAAATACTGAGCTAATGTATAGAAATATGAAAATAAATAAAATAACATCCTGAATACAATTTGCTGAATTCCAACAAATGTAAATATGACAAGCATTAACAGCCTGTTTAAATAAGCAGTGTCAATTTTTCTTCAATTCGATCCATAAACATCTATCAAACACATAATAACAAACATCATATTCACAATGGGTATTAGGCGGACTCTGCAAGATTAGATTCAAGTTTGAGCCACATTTACACATATCAGACAGAGAATCCAAACAGTGACATCTCATTAAAACTGAACACTTCAATGACTGTCCTTAAAGATCTATCGGTTCTTGATTTGGAAATGTCTGTTTGAAAATGGAAAAAAAGGCATATTCAATTATTAAATTACAACAGAGATTAATAACAATCAAGATAAACTCATACATTGGAGTGTACTATCCCATGTTACATCTAATGGATTATCTGAACACTATAATCTGCTTAAAACGTTATAGATTTGAGGCCATTCATCCAACTCTACTCCAGTTGAGGACGGTGAGTGGTATGACTCATACCTGTTTATGAATTATCAGGCCACTGTATCAGATTGGGCAAAACTGAAGTGGAATTAAAGTGTCCAGTATGTGTGAAAGAGTGAGTATACCTGGTGGTACCTTGGGCCGCCACTCGTTGTTGGAGGCTCCTCTCTCTCGCTGTCTGAATCTTCTGTGGGAATCTAAATATATATATTAAAAACATTAATACGTGTTTAAAGTATTTTCCACAAGGTGTAATGATCCACTATCCAAGTATTTCACAGATACAAAAGATTAAAATTCATTTTCTACAGCATTAAACATATACAATATAAACTTGTGGACAATATCGATGAAAAGTTAGCAGAAGAGTACAACATACAATGTAAGATTGACAATTTACCTGGGGATCCACTGGGGCCACTCCTCAGGGAGGACTCTTCTGTCCTGCTCTTGATCAATCTTTCAGAAACATCAAAAATAATTACAATAAGGTGTACAGGTAATTTTCCTAAAGGTTTTCTAATGCATGCTATATAGTGTTTAACAAACACACTAAGCTAAAGTATAATATTAGTGAAAGTGTCTCTGGGTAGCAAATACAAATATGCCATACTTTAATGTACTGAAAAAACGAACTGATATGTTTTACAATGCACTTTCAACCTGACCTGTATATGAATAGACAAACTTTAAGCCAATTGTAAATAAGATAACCTCATACCAAGCTGTACTATATGTGAGTCTCTATACTGTATACCTGGAGGTCCATTTAAGTTGCTGCTCTCTGGGGGCTCCTCATCCTCGCTCTCTGCCTGTTTTTCCTCCATCTCACCCTCATTCTTTGCCTTAGCTGACTTCTTTCCACTTGCCCTGAAGAAGGACGCTATGTCTGCCTTCTTCCTCTTCATTATTTTTCCCTCTTTAATGACACTTATCCAAAATGCAGCATAAATACTGTATATACCTGACACAATCATAACACGTTCTGGCAACAATAGCAGTTAACAGCAAATAACTAGATCGAAAGTCGATCCGAAGTTGCAAAAACAAATACGTGTAGAGACTAGAGAGAGATTATATTAAAACACTGTACACAATCTCGCAACGTAGTTATCAAATACAGCATAGCATATAGCAATTTTAACAGTTTACTATGTTCTCCTCCGATCTACCTTGCTTCTAAACATTGCAAAATAGATAGTCATGGGTGGGATAGTCAGTTATTAGAAGACAAAAACAACATCCATTATGATATACCTTTCTGTTTTGGGTTTCTTCACTTAGCCTCAGGTGACGGTCGAAGCGTCAGATGGTAACAGGCATTCAGGCCATGCTTGAGCCGTTTAATTCAAATACAGGACGTGTGCGCGCTGCGCGCGGCTAAAGGGTCCGGCAGTGTACTAGCGGTGCGAGAAAGGTTCCGCATTTTTCCACAGCCGTCAAAACTTTTGACCGCTGTGATCCGGTGCTTGGGGTGGCCAATGGGGTGGCCGAGATTCTACGGGGGGTGGCCGTGGCCACCCCCGGCCACCCCCTGGCTCCGCCACTGCGTATAGTCCGGAAAATACGGTATATAGGCTAAAACTCCTTGGTCATATACACATATTTAATGCTGAATAATGGAATTATTACATGAGTCATTCAAATAAAACAATTATAAATATAAAACATTGAATGTCTCTCATCCCCTGCAGCAACTGTTGTGTGCATCAAACTGTTGCGTGCATCAAATGTCAAAACAATAAGTGCTCGGGGCATTCAATGAGCATGACTTCTAAGCCTCAGTTCCTAACGTGTATGAGTGGAAACCGAGGTTTCAAAAAGGTTAGTAGGAGTTTTATTTAAGCAAATAATAAAACATAACAGTCACGCCTGGCTATAGAGCAGCGCTGGATAATGAATGAAAAAACTAACCGCTGAGTGGTACCACTCCAACATGAAGCACAATGGACTGGTGGACCGGGTGAAGTTCCTCCTCATGGTGTTGGCCTTCTAGGAGCCATGCTTTATTTCTACATCATATTTTGACACATTCTATAGTAGCCCTGCTCTGAAAATACAAAACTGAAAGCATTTCTGAACGTGGAGTCAGGGGGTTCGGTCCTCCTTTGATTGACGATTTCTGAGGAGGCCTAGCTTGGCAGAACTGCTTTAGTGGGGGAAATCATGCATGCCAGCAGACCTTTGGTGGTATCTGTTATGGAAGCACAACAAAGATGCAGTTAAAAAAAAAGGGCCATGTTCCCTAAGCCTTTTCTTTAGAGCCTAGGATTGAATGGTTTACACGGTCTGTGGACTTTTGTGCAAACATTGTGTGGTCCATTCATTTATTGCTTTTTATTGTATTTTAGGGAGGTTCAAAGGGCAAGTCACATGGCTTCTCATCTTCTCAGTCTGATCTTTTAAGTTCCTCTTAATATGGTCTGGACTTTTATTGTCGCCCATTGATGACATTGGAGTGGAGAAGTTACAATGAGTGTCTCGCCGTCTGTCAGTTTGTCTGTCTGTCACACACTGAATAGTTTTTACCTTACATAAATTGTCTTCTTGTGAATTTACAATGCAATTATGTATAGAGCCGGTAAAGCCACTGTTTCAACAGGAATACTAACACTATGAGGTTTAGGGTTAGATTTGGTTTTGAGAATTGTAGGAAAGAGGAGGGCGCGTTAACCGTGTGGTGATGACCCATGCAAATTCTGTGATACATTTTTCATGTCCGTTTTGATTGTAGCTCTACTGTAGGACTCTAGCGCTTCAGTTTCAATTACATTTGTATTATTTTAGGTTACATTTATATTCATTTTTTAAAAGTAATAATTTTTCTTTCTAGTTTTTTGTTTTTCTTTGCAAATGTAGTAGTAGTAGTAGAAAACTTTATTGTCTCCGTGGGGCAGTTGGATTTGCGGCACAGTCACATTTCATGACAGGACATTAGACATATATGACACAAACAGATAGTCCATACATCAGACACCGACAGACATAGCATGAAGAACATACATCACACACTACAGTACACTATACATCCTTGGATATGACCAGGCCAGCTGGTCATAGCTTATTTTGAGTGATTTAAGGCTTTTATGGCTTGTGGTACAAAAGAGAATTTGGATCTATTCTTGGTCATAAGGGGTAGGCAGAAACGACGACCAGATAGTAATAGTTTAAAATGGGATGCCAGGGGGTGTATGGTCACAAACAATGTTATTGGCCTTTTTCACCAGTCTGTCTTTGTAAATGTGTTCAGTGCTCGGTAGTGTGATCCCAAGTAACTTGCTGGCAGTTGTAACTGTTTTACTGATTGTCTTTTTCTGTGACTCAGTGGCATTTCCCGAACCAGCAGACAATACAGAAGGTTAAAACACTTTCAATAAATGCAGTATGAAACATTTGGAGCATTTTGTTATTGACATTAAAAACAGCTTTAAAAAGTACATTCTTTGCTGTGTCTTAGTGTGCAAAAGATTAGACCATGAGTCCCATTTAAGCTTGTTGTCCAGTGCAATGCCAAGGTATTTGTAGTTTGTGACAACCTGAATAGTCTCCCCATTGATAAAAGTGTCGGTGGATTGTTGTGACTTTCTAAAATCTATGGACATTTCTTTGGTCTTATTAGTGTTTGAAATGAAGTGTGACTTATTGCACCATTCTAGAAAGGAGTCTAAAACTGGCCCATGATCTACCTTCTCATCCCATAACAGACTCACTAGGGCTGTGTCGTCTTTATATTTAATAAAGTGTCTGTTTTGTAAAGTGCTAGTGCATGAATTTGTGTATAAAATAAATAGTAAAGGAGATAAAACACATCCTTGTGGAGAGCCTGTGGATGTTGTCATCGCATCAGACAGAAATTAGCCCACTCTGACCCGGTGGAATCTACTGTTAAGAAAGTTCATGATCCAATAAATAATGCCTGTATTAATATTGAATTCACTGGCTTAAATGTCTGCAAGGATTTTAGGTTGCATGGTGGAATGTTGCTTGGTGGCTACGTTGGGACTTGCCTGCAAACGTGACAAGTTTGCAGAACATACTGCAATAAACTAATACTGTTACAAACATTGCATTGTGCCTGTCACCTTCCCTCTCCCCTTATCTCCCTCTCTTCTTCTGTCCCTTACATCTTTTCCTTATGCCCTTTCCTTTTTTGTTCCCTTATCTTCTATTGTTCTTTTCTGATCCTCTCTCTGTTTCTCCACTCCTCCAGTACCCTTCTGTGGAGGACTTCAGGGGAGACTTGAGCGGAGTTGGTCTTGACAGTTGTCAAGGCCACCTGAGTAACCTCTAGTTACTCAACCTCTCCTGAGTAACCTCTAGTGCTCCCACTGATATCAGAAACACTCAAATACAAAGAGGTTGCACTTTGCAAAGGGGTGTGCACCCCAAACGGACGGCCCCCCTGTCCTGTGATGAAACTCTCTTTGAGCTGTGCCCTCTTCTTATTGATGAACGTTGTTCATCAATGCTTCTGCTCATGCTCCTGTAGATGCATATGATGCAGCTGAACCATATACTCTCAAAATATTCAAAGTACACTTGACGTTTGCAGGCGGAAATTATTTTCTTACGAGTGCAGACCGCCGCAAGTCCTCATCATGTTTCTAACTACCAACCTAACCCTAATTAATAAATGAAGTCATGATTTCAACAAGGCACATTCATTTGACACAATTCAATGATGGATTTTATTCATATGACACATCTAAAGGAAATATATCCAAACCTGTAGCCTCAAGCTCTAATCATTGACTTATTCAGTCGCAACCGAGCGGCACAGAACAGAGCTGTCTATTCTCTGTATCTCCCTGGGGGGCGCGGCCCATGACCCCTCCTGAGTTAGACAACTTCACCAGCTTTATGTGACACTTAAATGTGCATTCTAAATTACATGCACTTAAGTGGAATAAAGAAATGTCGTTCTACCAGGCTGTTCGATTCCTGTCATTCAGCTGCAAGGGAATAGTAATGGCAAGCTGCATATGTATGAGAAATAGAGAACAAGATGGCAGTTCTTCCCTTCATGAAGATGGAATGTTGATTCTACTTAAATGATCAGTCATACTGTTGAGTGTGTGAGTAGTGGGAAGAGTCTAGTATGCTTTTAAATTACGCTACATTTTCAACGTAGGCTACCAGAAAAGTTTGACTGTATTAACACTTTAGGATGACTTATTATAGTCCATAGGTTTT
Organism: Gadus chalcogrammus; assembly: GCF_026213295.1. Taxonomy (NCBI): domain Eukaryota; kingdom Metazoa; phylum Chordata; class Actinopteri; order Gadiformes; family Gadidae; genus Gadus; species Gadus chalcogrammus. Next base: position 21,408,721 of record NC_079426.1, on the reverse strand, counting down.
GTCAAGCAGCGCAGGGGGGAATCGACACTGTCTTGAGACATCTTGTTGACTGAAATAGAAAGGAGAAGTAGATGAGGGGAGAGGAGGAGAGTTAGAATAGATGAGAGGGAAGAGATTAGAGAGAAGAGTATTGAGATAATTGGAGGGGAGAAGGAGATCAGGGAACAGGAGGAGAGTCAGATTAGAGAGGATAGGAAATTAAGAGAGAAGGAGAGAAGAGGAGAAGAAGCGATGGTGGTAAGGGGAGATGTGAGGTTTTGTGCACGTTTCAATGTACGTAACACTATATTTTTATCTCTGGCAATGTCACGTCTTTTGTGCTTACAATTATTTTTTCTGATTATTCAACTTGGTTCCAGAAATATTCTGACTATATTCTCGGCATATTACGATTTTCTTCACAATATATTGTAAGACTAGACTTCTTTTCCCAAAATACTTTTTTCTCTCAATATTAAAGACATAATTCTCATAATATTATGACATTATTCTTGAATTTACGACTTTATTATCATAATATTATGACTTTCTTCTATTTACACTAGCCATGAAACACTGTAGCAGCTTCTTGCTAAATCTAATGTGATATTCATTTATATTCATGTATTGAAACATGTTTGCTTTTTCACATTGTTTGTAAGCCTACTTTCTCCTCTAGCAGGGTCCAATCGATTTCAGATAAGTTTTATATACACGTAGATGCTTCATGGTAATGGAACATTAATTCACTATGACCCGCTGTGCATCAAGTACCTTTGCATCACAGCCAAATAAACACAGTACTTCATTCGCATCCACCGCCACAGGGCGGCTTAATGCCATCTATCACTGGATTTTATTTAGCCAATCTTAATGCTTGGGTAAGTAACATGTCTGGGTAACCTCCTTGATATCAGACCTTGTTTTTAATGTCATCATTACATCATAGGTTATAGTTCACCACAGTGTTTATTATATAAAATCAGATTAAAATCAGGACCGGATTAAAATCCATCACGGATTTGTGGGGAAAACCAACAGTGTCGAGGAAGTGTCTGCATCCCTCCCAACTTCAACGAATGCTTTGTGGATAACAACCCTGCTGTGGAGGTACAAATAAACCAGGACCCCTGTCACTGGAAACATCTATAACAGAGGTGTGTCAGTCGTTCAAAAGGGTTAATCCACAAAAAGCTCCTTGCCTTGTACCCTGGCACAGTACTCAAGCGTGTGTAGACCAGCTGGACATCTTCAAGCTATCCCTGCTCCACCCTCGACCAATATCACCTCTTCACTGCCGGACACCATGGAGTTTGCAGTTTGCAGTTCTACTACCGGCTAAGCATGTCTACAGAGAACACCCTCGCTCTCTATACTGCCCTCTCCCACACCAGAGGAACACGTATGTTTGCATGCTGTCCATTGACTATAGTCTAGTGTTCAACACTATTGTGCCCTCTAAGGCCATCATTAAACTCAGGGACCTAGGCTCAACACAGCCCTGTGTAGCTGGATCCTGGACTTCCTGGCAGGCAGTGGCAGGCTGTGGGGATGGGCATCACCTCCTCTTCCACACTGACTCACAGCACTGAAGGCCCCCAGGGCTATGTGCTCAGCCCCCTCCTACGGTCCCTGTTCAAGCAAGGGTGCATGGTCACTGATAGCTCCAGAACGTCATACAATTTGCTAACGAGATCACAATCATTGGCCTGATAACCATTAACAATGGGATGGCCTACAGAGAGGAGGTGTGAGCCCTGACATAATGTGCCAGGACAACTTCGATCTCAATGGTTACAAAAGAAAGGAGCTCATTGTGGACTACAGGAAGCTGCAGGAAGGAGAACACAGCTGATTCAAATCAATGGGGCCCACAGTCGAGAGAGTCTGCAATTTCAGATTCCTTGGGAAGAACATCAGCAGGACAAAAACCTGTACTAAAGCAATGACCTGAGATTGTCACTACACAGCGAGACATCGGCTCTCTTTCCACCGCAGGTGGAAGAGGTGAGAGTCAGGATGGACTACAAGGTTCTCAGCAACTTCTGTCTATGGACCATAGAGGGTATCCTTACAGCCACGCAGGACTTGTACACTCAGAGGCTGAGGAGGAAGTCCCAAAGTAAAACGGTACGAGAGCATTCCCGCCTACACCACTAGGTTCAAGGATGGCTTTTTCCATTGAACCACAAGACTCCTGAACAAAATTTACCAGTATACTGCTGCACTGTTCAATCCTATTACTAAATCACTTTATTGTCAAATATCCTTTTCACTGACTAAATTGTTGCTGACACCATACCGGTCTACCATACTATGTATATTGTCCATTCTATCTATATTTAGCTTTTATTTAGACCTAAGGCTGAATTTAGACTTTAATACTTTTTTTTGTGCATTGGACAAATAAAAATAACTTTAGCGTCAGACCACAAACAATGTCATGTTCACTTAACGTTAATAATTTTGTGAAAATACACTACTGAATAATCATTTGAAAATTCCCTACCTTGGTCATGTGTGACCACAGTCCGACTTATTTGACAATATAGGAATCATCCCAGTCTAACACATGGAGGTTTGGTCCCTGGCTAACACATGGAAGTTTGGTCCCAGTCTAACAAATTGAGGTTTGGTCCCAGTCTAACACATGGAGAGATGGGTCAATTATCCTCGAATGAACCTAGACATTGCTCTCTTACCGAGGCAACACCGAAACACACAGCGCCCCTGAAAATGATCTGCACCATGTGCTGGAAAAGAGCCACTATCAAATATATCTGGGGGTCACATTCCTGTTTTGTTACCCTCTCATAGATTCAATAGTATTTACAACACATAGCCTCGCAGATTCTTGTGTTCACTCAAATATCCATATTAGTTTGAAAATGGAGGCATAAAAATAAAGTCTAGAATCACAACCATGCTGTAGATATTTTGTAATCGTCTGCGATCAAAAAAGCACCATTTGAAAACTTCTATTCAATTGGGTTGGACAGCCCTGTTGTTTACCAAATAATGTTCACACTTCCAAGTCATTCCTGCGATTGGCCAGGTGAGTGTTATAGAATATTCACTGAAGATATTTAGTATTTTGCGATTATATTGGAATATAATGACATTTCAATCCGGAGGGACTAGTTTGAAGCTATGTTTGAACACGATATTTGATAGACAATACAAATTTTGGTGATGAGACCCTATAGTGAATGCTTATCCTACCTGTGGTATGAAGAAGTTGGAAATCAGCAGAGAGCTGAGGTAGGTGGACTAGGAGGGGAAGGGGAAGAGTCCCAATGAAGATTACAGTGAACCAGGAGCCTGGATGTGGGGGTTTAAAGGGGTGTGGTCTGCCCTGACAAATGAAAATGTTTGACAAGTTGGATGGTGATGGAACAGTGGGGACGTAGTCCACCTGCTTCAACATTAGCTGTATCTTCATGTGTTAAAAGTCCATTTTGTTTTGGACGTAGATAACATTAACATTTTAAATTACGTTTTTCAGCCTACATTGGCCTGGTAAGGCCAGCAAAGCTGCATTTCTATTTTGCGGCTAGTCAGCGTGGGTTCCCTGTAAGTCTTATCAACCATGACAAGCCATTGCCAGCTGGGACGAGACCAAGCCCCCCTTTGACCCTGACCAGGAGGAAGCAGGTACAGAGATGGATGGTTGGTATCCTGACCAGTCCAGAAAATAAATCTCAGCCTGAGAAATGAAGACGCCAACATGGTATCACCTTCAAATGGTGCTGTCCATTAAGATTAAGAAGCATTGCAGAGAATTAATTTCTGCCGGCTCAGCACCCCTCCTGTAGACTCAAACCTTCACATGCAATGTCACATGCTTCTGCATTCATAAGTTGACTTTCCCCTCCCAAGATCAATAGCCATGAGAAGAGCATGTCGACAGCATGATGCACAGGACTTAATGGATCTGTCTACACGCTCCAAGGACAAGATTAGATGCATGGACGTTTCTTCCAATGTAATTTTCTGTTGAAAGTGTCAGACTTCAGATTTGAGTCAACTCTGCTGCCATAGTTACGAGGAGATAGAAACACAAGAGCTTAGCAGTTTTGAGATGCACATATCTATACCGCTAGCTAAGTACTCTGTGCAGTGAATTGGAAGAGACGTGTTGCCTTGTGCCTTCTAGAGCAGGTATATTCGTAAGTTCCATGCTTTGTTAAACTCAACGGGAATAGCCTTGGACAGCTGTGGGGCTGGGGGCTGGGCAGATGAGGAGAACGAGAGAATGCACTGTGGAGGAAGTAAAGAAAAACTGAATCGAAACCAAACGTATACATGGCAGCAGGTGGTAGCTGCAGTTGAAGCTGATGACGTCTGATGATGAAGTGTGATATTTACAAGGCCAAACAAGCCTCTAGCAACTGTCCAGAGATAACCCCCTTACCTCAGGCCCATCGCTATGTTGTTACCCACATTTTAGTGAGAAAGGAGAGCTAAACACAACCATTAGAAATGAAATTTCTAATTTTCTCAATTTCGAGAGCTGGAGATCTTTCATATTGAAAGGATTTAAAGTTTGGGAAAAGTTCTGACACTTATTTATATGTTTCCATTTCCTTTAGTTTCCTTAGTTTCCTAGTTGACTGTGTGTGTGTGTGTGTGTGTGTGTGTGTGTGTGTGTGTGTGTGTGTGTGTGTGTGTGTGTGTGTGTGTGTGTGTGTGGCAATGTGTGTGTGTGTGGCAATGTGTGTGTGTGTGTGTGTCTGTGTGTGTTTGTGTGTGTGTGTGTGTGTGTGTGTGCGTGTGCGTGTGTGAGTGTGTTTGTGTGTGATTCATTAGACAGAAATTAAAGTCGAGTATGAATAGCTGTTAAACAGTTAAATTATCCTTTCTATAGAGAGTTTATTTCCCCACCTTACTTGGGTATGACAAGATAGGGAGAAGAGAGTAATGGTGGGGGCCTGACTGGCATTGGCAAGCCCTCCAAAGGGCCACAGAGTCAGGTGGTTCTGAGGGGGGTTGGGGGGTCACTGGAGATAGGGCTGGGGACAGGGCCGAGAGGAAATGAATCCAAGATGGGACTTGGGTGCTCTGCTGGTGTGGAACTCAAGGCGAGGTTTAAAAGGAAGGCAGTGGGAGAGACAGAAGGGGGAGGAGGGAGGGGATAAAACACAACAACAAACAAACCAATAAGAAAGGAGTGCAAGGAGTCAAATGAAAAACACAGTATGTGTGTGTGTCCGTGTGTGAGCTAAATGTAATATACCTAACAGCCCCCACACACACACACACACACACACACACACACACACACACACACACACACACACACACACACACACACACACACACACACACACACACACACACACACACACACTCAGACCTACAAACATACACACTCAGACACCTCCCCACCAGCTGCCCTGTTGTCAACGTCTTCTATCTGTTAGTCGCTTCAAATCTTCTCGGCTGCTCTTTTACCCACTCACACTCATTTATGGTGTTGATATTCAAAGCCCATGGTGAATCGTGTGTGTGTGTGTGTGTGTAGGAGGATTCAGAACGGGATTGACTGTCTAATGTCCGACCCTACTGTCTAGAGAGAGGGTCTCCGACCTTTCTTGTATATGATATTTACATTTTTTCCAACAGCATTTCTACAACGACAAATTACTTCAAGGTTTACTTGTTGCCTTCGAAGAAATTGGCCATTGGCTTTGAGTTTAATCCAAGCTCCCTTTTTTTATTGTCTCCCTTGTATAGCGGATAGGGTTTGAATATGCTCTTTAGTGCATGTCCACCACAATATCACATTGTAATACAATGAAATGTTCACTGTCACAGTCATACATTTCTTACAGTGAATAAACAGATGTAGAACATTTCCAAGAGTCTTGTCAATGTGAAAACAAGTGATACATAGATACGTACTGATAGTGGTATTAGTGCTATGTTATTCTAGGTATTTAGGTTCCTTCATTGTGGATCATTATGTTCCTCCTGGAGACTTATGAATAAATGTTCACTTAACAACGTTAAGATGCAGCACACAATATAATCCAAACCATCTGATCCTCTTAAGACGGTGATCTGGATAGACGAGGAAGCCTTGCTTTGCATTTCTTATTTAGCCGCAGAATAATACGGCATTGTTAAAGCTCACAATTTCTCTTGCATAGATCTATATGTAATCCAAAGGAGCATGCAATAAATGCAGCCAATACACAACACCCAAAGGATGGAGACACGACAGACAGACAGACAGACAGACAGACAGACAGACAGACAGACAGACAGACAGACAGACAGACAGACAGACAGACAGACAGACAGACAGACAGACAGTAGTGAGGCACAGAACAACGGCAAGCCAGACTGGAGTGGATAGTCCTATTTTATCAGGCATTCTGCCATTTTGGCCAGGACGCAGGAAGAGCATCTCTCTGTGGTCAAGGCTGCCGCTGCAGTCCCACGGCAACACAGGAGGATGAGAGACGACTTTATTTACACGCCTGTGGATGATTCGCATGAGCCTAGGATAGACAGGCGATAATCAGTACAGGCTCATGGGCTGGACAGCCTCTCTCTCTCTTTCTTTCTCATTTCACCCCCTTAGTCTCTCTTGTACGCACGCCATCTCCCTCTATATCTCACTTTCTGCTTCCCTCTGTCTTTCTTTATATCTCCCTTGTCTCTCTCTTTCCATATCTCTCGTTCTCCTTGCGCCGTCTATTTCTTTTCCACTGCCTCTCCTTCCTCTGTCCTCAGCTCGGCTTCGTGTGTCATCCTTGCTTCGTCTCCCTTCCTCTCTCATGATGGTGCAGACACTGAATCGGGCCCGGTCATGTCATATTACCCTTTATTAGATATGCAATGTGGGAAGGTACATTTGTTTTTACATTTGCAGCACAATTGGCTGCACCTTAAAGTGTAAGTGAACCTCCTGTTTGAGCTCAAATTGATTACAAAAGGCATTTTGGGCAGAGAGTTTTGGAAGGAGGGGATGTTACCCCCATGGTAACGGTTCATGGCGACATTGTTATACTTTTCTTTTACGCAACTCCACGCTGTTGAGTATGATGGTTACAATGAGGGATTGAGAGTGTAATGCGCCACACACCTTGGCATCATGTGTCCATGACTCCTAACCCTCTCTTGGAGGCAGCCGGCAGCATTAACTGCTATAGTAATAGTAACTAGAAAATGCATCTACTGCAGAAAGTGAGGTTGAAAATATGTTTTAGTGAATCCTTAAAGGTCCCATGGCATGCTACTTCATGGATGCTTTAATATAGATATTAGTGGGCCCCTAACTCATTGCTTGAAGACGTTCCCGAAATTTAGCCGTGGTGCAGAATTACAGCCAATACGAGCCAGTCGCACTTGAGCTTTCCCCTAACGCGCCATTTCGTTGTCTGTATTTTCAATGCAAATGAGGAAGAGAGAGGTGGGTCAAGGAGGAGGGTGAGGGTGTGGCCCTTGGTAGCGTGCGGCCACGGTACCATGCGCTCTGTTTACAATGGATGTTTCGCAATGGCAAGGCGCACACAGCCTTTGGCCGTGTTCTATAAATATTCTAGAACACCCCGGGTGCTCCGGCGGGAGTCCTGGAGCTCTATATCTAAATAATATCATATTATGCAGTGATATATATATCATATAATATATATTATCAAGGAAAAAAGCTGTGTGCACCTCCAGACGATATTATGAATCTCAAACGACTGCGTCGGGTTCTCCAACATCTCTGGTCCTTCCACGTTCACATCAATCTGAAGTAGACTGAACCACGACATTTAGGAGAAAGGGATTGTTGCCTGCGATTGTTGATAAGAGAATCGATTCCCAATGAGAATCGATTCTCTTATCGATTCTCATTGGGTGAGAAAATAAGTACAAATGTGTTTGTTTGTATTAAATCTCTTTAATATCTGATCTGAAGTGCGTCTAGTGTTTGGCTTTTTAAGCCCAAATGCCATCATTATGTGCCATAAAACTAAAAACACAGACTGAAAACAGTCAAGTAAGAGCTTGTGCCTTTTTGAATACTAACAGTGCTCATTTGCATTCAACTTGTAACAAAATTCAACTGACATAAACAAAATGAAGCATTGATTAGACAGAGATTTATTAGATGGGCCTACCTAATAAACCGTTGGAACACACAAGACCGGAAATTTTTTCCGGAAACCCCCACGACAGTCTCGTTGTGGAAACACAAGACACGTCAAAGAACCGACAAGAAACACTTGCGTTACAGTGTGTGTATTCACATTGATGTGGACGTTGAAGAACCAGGAACGTCGGAGAACCCAACGCGGTCGTTTGAGATTCATAATATCGGCTCACACAGCTTTTGGCCGTGATAATATATATTATATGATATAAATATCTGTGTAGGCTATATGATAATATTTAGATATAGAGCTCCAGGACTCCCGTGTGTTCTAGAATATTTACAGAACACGGCTAAAGGCTGTGTGCGCCTCGCCATTGCGATACATCCACTGTAAACAGAGCGCATGGTGGCTGCAAGCTGCTCAGGGCCACACCCCCACCCTCCTCCTTGACACGCCCACCGAAACAGCGCATTTGGGGGAAGCTCAATGTGCGACTGGCTCGCAGTGGCTGTAACTCTGCACCACGGCTGAATTTAGGAAACGTCTTTGAATACTGTGTTAGTTGCCCACTAATACCTATATTAAAGAATACATAAAATAGCATGTCATGGGACCTTTAATCTCGCGAGATCTCGTGGCACGAGATCTCGTTCCACCCCTATTAAGCAGGCTTGCTAATGATTCCAAGGAATCGGTTGACTCGGCACCAGTTCTGAACAAGAACCAGTTCTCGATTCCCATCCCTACCGACGCACCACCGCCTTGGCAGCGGGTTTTTTTTTACTTTGCTGACCGACCTTTGCTTGCTCTTAGCAATGGCGGTTCCAGATGTCCAGCTGAGGTAGTTTAGCGGAGGGATCGACCTGGGGTGTGTGGCTTGACCAACGCTTGGAGGTAGGCAGGGGCAGTTCCATTGACCGCCTAGTATACCAGTACCATCAACTTCAATCTGATGCGAGCTACTACCGGGTCCCGGTAGAGGGGGGTCACATGGGCGAACTTAGGTAGGTTGAACACGAGGCCCGCTGCCGCATTCTGGACTGCCTCAGGTGATGGGCAGTTGTCCAAGTGCTGACGTCTGCCAGACATTCAGATACGCGTGTTTTTCTATCAGGGCTTTGTCAGATGAGGGGAAAGAGAGTAATAGCTGAGTGTCATCAGCGTAGCAGTGATAGGAAATGTTGTGTGATGTAATTACAGAGCCCAGAGATCTGGTAGAGGGAGAACAGAAGAGGCCCCAGTACAGAGCCTTGACGGACACCAGTTTCAAGCGTGCAAGGTTTGGACAAGAAGCCATTCCATGTTACCTGATAAGTGCGATTCGTCAGGTAGGATGTGAACCAGGAAAGGGCAGATTCAGCAATGCCAAGTTCGGCGAGAGTGGCAAGGAGAATGCTGCGGACAGGTCAAGGAGAATGAGAACCGATGAGAGGAACGAGGCTCTGGCAGCACAGAGGGACGCCGTCTCAGTGGAGTGTGCCTTCTTGAAGCCTGACTGTTGAGGGTCAAGCAGGTTGTTAGATGAGAGATAGGAGGACAGTTCCAGTGTTTTAGAGAGGAATGAAAGGAGAGATACCGGTCTGTAGTTCTGGATGCAGGTGGTATCAAGGGTGAGTTTTTTGAGGAGAGGCTTTATTCTGGCAGTCTTGAAAGACACTGGAACAATGCCTGAAGTGAGGGAGGAGTTGATGAGCGCGGAGAGAAATGGCAGGATGTCGCTCAAGACAGCCTGGAGGAGAGAGGAAGGGATAGTGTCAAGGGAGCAGGTGGTGGTATGGCTAGATGTTATTATTCTGTTGACCTCGTCTGAGGTGAGAGGGATACATTGGGTAAAGACAGAGGGGGGGATGTGAGTGGTGGCAGGGATAAAAGAGGAGCTAATGTCCTTTACCTTCTGTGTAGGTAATGAAGTCATCAGCAGTGAGGCAGGAAGGAGTTGGAGGGGAGGGAGGGTTGAGGAGGGATGAGAACATGGAAAACAGTTTCCTGGGGTTTGAGGCGGAGGAGTTGATTTTGGTCTGGTAGAAGGCATATTTGGCTGTTTTGACACAGTGGAGGTGAAATCAGAGAGAAGGAAAAGATAGTGAGATAGATCATTAGGACAGTCTGATCTCTTCCATTTCCTCTCAGCTGCCCGCAGGGTGGCTTCCCTGGTCTTCCTTTGAGGGACTTCCACAGAGAGTCTTCTTAAATACTGGGTACGAAGCTTTGTTTGTTTCCATGGTATTACCATGTTCTTACCAAATCATTTGTAATAGATAATTCCATTGTCCATACAGTTAACTGGAACGAGGCTCTTACCATATAAGTTGTAACTGGTTATTCCCTTTTCCATGCAATCAACACAAACTTGTACCATAAATGTTCTGCAACGTTACTAAGTAAAACATGACAATTTACCCAGTAAGCAAAGCTAAAACTGTACTGTAAAAGGAAGACTTGTTTGTTTCCATGGTATCACCAGGCACTTACCATATAAGTTGTAGGTTATTCTCTTTTCCATGCAATCAACAGAAACTTGTACTATATATGTTATGCAACGTTACTAAGTAAAACACAACATTTACCCACCAAGTAAGCTGAAACTGTACCGTAAAAGGAAGCCTTGTTTGTTTTCATGGTATTACCAGGCTCTTTACCATATAAGTTGTAACTGGTTATTCCCTTTTCCATGCAATCAACACAAACTTGTACCATATATGTTCTGCAACGTCGTTCACCAGTAGTTAAGCACTTTAATTTTAGTTTTAAAACCCAAAACCACTGTTGATGAAAGGCATATTAAAATTAAACAAAATTAAAGGCATATCCTTCAAACAATGCATATCTCACAAACAGGCACTGAACACTGAAAATATCGGACAAAAAAAGAGCCGTCCACATCAACTCAATTTAAATGTTACTGATGGTATTTTGATAAAACACATGACAGTGTTATGGCAAGTGACCAAAATGCAGGCTGTTTCAACCTCTACAATTTGAATATGAGGCAAATGCCATGCAGCAAGCTGCCTATGTGGTCATTCGCAAACCAATGAGTCCACTTGATGAATGAGAGATGGCTCTTTAGTGTCCTCTCTGTGCGGTTTCCCTGCAGTCTCCACACCGGGGATTTGTAGGCTGACCAAGCCCTGACCAGGTACCTCAAAATCTCCCCTTCAATACTGTAATAAAATCAGAAGACAAGAACATATACATTAGGACTGTTAGTTAATGAACATTTCTAGAACATGTAAAACTCAAAGATTATTTTGTTTGCCAGTTAAGAAAGGATGCTGGTCCTCTGGCCATTGTGTTTGGTGCTATTACAGTTTTTCTCAGTCGCTTTGGTACATTTCTCAGATCAGAATTGAAATTTGCTAAGCAGTAAGTGCATTTCTCAAAACAATACGTTCAAATAGCAAAACACCATGGATTACCTGCAAAAGCCAGTCTCTTGCTCAAAATCCTTAGTTCATCTCTCAAAAGTAAATATCTGTTTCAATGAACATGTCAGTGCCATCAGAAGGACAAGTCCTTGTATCATTGTCTACGGATAAGACAGTCAAATTGCTTAGTCATGTCGTCAATATAACAGTGTACTCTGGAGGGATGTACTGATGTAAACTATGGCTAAAGTTTTGAAGACAATTATTGTAAATTGTAAGTTACACCTTAGTGTATGTGGGAGATTGATTGCAAGAGACTGGACAAGATTCACATTTACGCTTTGACTGTTTGTACTGTAATTTGTTGACAGACCATGTCATTGCTAGAAATGTGAACATAGGAAAATCTCCTTAGGGTAAACTGTACATGCATTGCTGTAGGAATTACAGTGCAGTCATCCTTCACCTCCTGACGTTCCTGTCTGTTGGGCCACAAATTCTCAGACAATGTAACATTGTGTTGTGCTCCAGCTATATATATAATTGCCAGTTCATGTTTCAGGAGATGCACCTTTGAGCTATTCCAGTAAACTGGTTGATCGTTGGTTGATCTAACACACATTTCCCTTCTTTCAGGAAAGTCAAGATTCACCTGGTAGCAATTGACCAATTCAGGACAGATTTAGAAAAAAGAACAAAAAAAAGAGTCTAATGCCAGTGTATAGAAATGTATAGAAATATGCTTGACAAATTATGACAACTTGTTCAACCATCTTGCATGTAAAGACTTATGCAATGAACTTATACCTAAATGTTGTGGGGGTGAGACTATTCCATAGAGACCATTACAATACGTTTTGATCAACATGACATAAGCAGTTGATAATGTAGGAAAGAGCAGAGAATTGTACATAATCATGTGCTTGGATGTACCAAAGCATTCGCAACGTGTTCAAATAAATGAGAAACTGTTTTTTTCATGTGCAAAAGTGACACACTGATGTGAAGATTGAACAGGTAGTTTTGAGAATTTCAATTCTGATCAGAGAAATGAACCAAAGCGACTGAGAAAAACTGTACAGTAAAAAGAAAAAAAAGCATAGCCATAAATACAGTTAATACGACTTGAGGGGACAGGCTGTTAGCTCCAGTTAGCGCTTCAGCATCGAGCTAGCGGAGCTTCTGTCATTCAAACAGCTCGGACATGTTGTTTAAAACCCATGAACCTCAACTTATTAAACTATCCAGATTTAATCGGGCTCTGTCCCATAAATACAGTTAATAGGACGGGAAGGGACAGGCTCTGTTAGCCCTGGTTAGTGCAATGCTAAAGAGAAGCTCTACCGGAGCATGCTGCCTCAGTAGGTACAAGTTAGCATCCGGTTTGATATTCGCCAGATATTCGGTTTTGGTTTACCACGCATTCGGATTCATCAACACAATTGCACTACATTACGGGTGTAGTATGTTGAGGACAGTTTAGGACACCGTATCGCGAAAAATCCAAGACATGATGTTGCTATCGATGTTCATGCAACAACGTCATCTACGTTCTTGCTGCAGATGGCTGTCAGATGGGGGCTAGGATGGATTGAAGAGTGGAGGGGGGGGGCTGATGGGTGAGGAAAGTATAGAGGAAAGTGTGGAGGGAAGGTCAAGGGGAGGTGGCAGGGATGAAGGTGCTTATGGGTAGGGGAGGTCATAGGCTTGGGAAAATAGGTAGGTTTTTAGACGGGATTTGAATCGAGGGAGAGTCGCGGACAGGTTGGAGGAAAGAGTTCCATCGTCGGGGTGCTGTTCTGGAGAAGGCACTGTCACCAAAGGTTTTTAGTTTGGATGGTCGTACGGTCAATGTGAGAGAGGAGGAGGATCGGAGGGCTCGGGAGGGGGGATGAGGAGGTCAGACAGGTAGGGCGGGTCCAGGTGGTGGAGAGCTTGGAAAGTCAGGAGGAGTATTTTCAAATTGATACGTTGTTTAGCTAGTTTAACATGATAGCATAGGCTAAACGTTAGCTCAAATATAGCATGCAAAAGCCTCTGAAAGAAAGTAATGTAAGCCAAAAGAGTTTGCTAGCAAACAGCTAGCTAGCTAGTAGGCCTACCAGTTACCGTTACTATAGCATTACATTCTTAAAGTTACCGTTACTATAGCATTACAGTCCGAACTTCATCCTGAAGTTCGGACCCCTTCCTCTTATCAATGTATTCTGTGTAGGGATGGGTCAGAATATTAGATTATTCGATTATTCGTTCCCAAGGGTCAAAGTCGATTTTTAACATTTGGACCGTTAAAAATTCAAAAAACAAGAATTAACGGACGGAACTAATGTTTGACAGGTGTCCAAGGGTATTATCCCGCTTATACCATGGTCACTTGCCTTAGAAAATAAACGAAGACCATTCATTTATAGGGGGATTATTTGTTTATCCACACGGTGGATGTGCGCACAGAATATATTTTTAATAATTATATTATTATTATTATGTTTGACCGGTTGCGATGGTTATCTCTGTGTGGTTAATTTGCAGTTGTGGTGTTAACTAGCGATGTTGTCAGCTTACTGTTACATTCAACTGTAATCAGAAAACGTGGTTATATGCTATAGACTGTGTGTAGAATTTCAAAATTATAAATGCGTACTTTATGTTGAAAGTATAGACCTTCGTGATTCAGCCTTTATACCACAGATACTATAAGGACTATAGCATATAACCGCGTTTTGGGATTACAGTTAAATGCATTTCTCACAATTTACCAGCTCTCGTTTTGAGGGACTGGCTTCCGGGTGCCGGGGGCTGCGGGAGGACCCGACGTGAAGTCCGGAAGAACATTTGTGCGGTGTGGGGGTGACGTCAGACGGGCGAGATCAAGTGTGTGGGAGGAGAGGGGTGTGTTGGGGAATATTTAAGGTGTCAGGGAAATAGGGGGTAAGAATGGGTTTTAGACAAATAGGTCTGGAGTAAGGTGTGTAACTAGGGGTAAGAGCGAGAACGATCGGTAAATCGGAAATGTGTAGGGGAGGGTTAATTGAATTAAAAGTGGGATGGGTCGGGCCATGTAGGATATATTCAGGTCCAAATCATGTAGGTGGGGCAGAAGGGTATGAGGTGAGCGAGTGACAACACCTGGCTCTTAGACCAGCCAATGGCTTATTTAGTGCGGAGGGGAGGACTGTTGTTTTTAGATTATTCAAAGTTTAGATTATTGAAAGTTATTTTGAATTATTGATTTTTTTTTGTTTTGTTTATTCATTTTTCATTTTTTGCCTCCTGAAGGACATTTTTGTACCTGAATAAATTCTTGCCAACGGCCTTGCTCACATCGGTCGCACTGCCTCCAATCCTTCCGTCGCAAGGCCAGCCTGGTAACAGTCATCAACGTGGTTGTAAAGTAGTAACTTCGGGCACATCTGTTAAAATTAAGTTTTTTTCTTCTGACGGGTTATTTTATTCATTCATTTGATACTTCCACAACAAAGACTCGTAGTGGGGGTTATCTCGGCCATGGTGGAGAAGGAATTGGGGGAAAGGAACTTTTGGCTTTGACTCTCTGAAGTCCAGATTGGAACTCTACATGTAGGAGAAAGGGATTGTTGCCGTATGCGGGACAGGCAGCGGTCAGTTCATTTTGGGTCCATGTCATTTCTCCGACGCTCCATTGTTCCGAGCTCTAGGTCGTATGCGAACTCCTCTTGCTTGACTCCTCCGGGTGCCCTGCCGCCGAAGGAGTCCACATACGACCGAGAGGTCGGAACAATGGATCGTCGGAGAAATAACATGGACCCGAAGTGAACTGTCAGCTGTCTACTGAAAACATCTTTCTCGAATGCCGCCTGAGTTTGTTGTTGCTTGGATGTAGAGGTCAACCGGAAGTGGCTCTATAACCACTTGTTGAAAGGGCTACAGCGCCACCTAGGGTAGCAGATTCAGCCATGCTCCGGCCATTATCCGATCTCTTAAAGGCCATGTACGTACAGATAATTGACACGGTCCGTTCGAGTAGCAAAATCAGTATAAGGCTTAATCCGAACTAGTAAGACTCAATAAATGGTTTTGTAATGCTTTTATTAGCAACAATAAGACTCATAAGACTATTATTAATGTTATTAAGCAATCAATAAATAGATAACAAGTTACTTATAATTGCTTATAAAAGTCTTATAATCTCACAAAACATGTTTCTTATGTTATTATAAACATTCATAGATAGTCTTATTAACACCAATTAATGTTAATAGGCATATAATAAGAGTGTTATTACCTATTAACAAAGGGTTGTGACAAGGACCTTAATATAAAGCCTTACCAAAGAAATTATCTAAAACAAATGGATATTGTAAGAGCCAGGTAATACCATGGAAACAATAAAGGTATTGTTGGTAACACTATATAATAAGGTGCCATAATAAATAGCAAATTAGTCATTACCTAACCTTTTGTTAATATTTGTTGCTAAAATATCTATTTGGCACAAGTTAATAGTTTATTCATCATTAATTAAATATTAGTTGTTTGCATAACCCTAACACAACCCTAACACATGACCCTAACCCTAACCATAACACATGGCCCTAACCCTAACACACGACCCTAACCCTAACCCTAACCAGCGACACTCTGTGGTCAGTGAAAAAAACTGTTACCTTGTGCCAAATAGATATTTTAGGAACAATTAACAAATATTAACAAAGGGTTAGGTAATGACTATTTTGCTATTTATTATGGCACCTTATTATAAAGTGTTAACGTATTGTTTTACAGTGCAACATACGTGGTAAATGTTTGTTTACTGCATGGAAAAGAACAGTATATGGTAGGAGCCTTGTAATACCTTTGAAACAAACTTTGCTTCCTTTTCCGATTTCAGCTCATTAACTGAGTAAATTGGGATGTTGTACTATGTTGTGGAGCATATTTGTAAAAGTTTGCTTAACTTAATTGAGCTAAGTACTAAATTATGCAAGGAAATTGTACAAACATTTGCAAGAAGTTACCCAGTATTTGCTATGTACCAAGACCCTCGAGGAAAACTGTTCCTGTGGAGTTTGTTAGCAGGTAAGTATTGATTTAATTCTTAACTGAAATAGTTTCTAAGGTAAATCTAATAAACCTTAATTAATAGGTGGTGCCATAAACATAAACATAAACTTTGGTGCCTAAGACCAATTAATTTATTTCGAAAGTTTTTATATTTAACAATTATTCGCCGAAGGCTTCGTGAAGCCTGTGAAGCTCCCTGAAGTGATGAATAGCCCACGAGACCAAAGGTCGATTCACGGAGCCTGAGGTGAATAATTGAATAAATAACAAAAAAAAAAAAAAATTGTTTTTATTAGCGTGACGAGATGACCATCACGCGATGAAAGCAATATCCCGCGTTTGAGATCACAATCATGGGATATTGCCCAATATCCTGAGATAGCGAGCCAATCAAATTGCGCCATCTTAGAAGGTTCACGTGTAACATATACTAATTCCAGATAGCACATAATTAAACGTGGGCTGTTACCAACATACACTTTCCTACAATCGGTTTCCTACTTTCCAAGGAAGTAAACAATTATATCATCAATGCAACATAAATTCTAAAAAAACACATTCATTTCAATAGGGGTATTTTTGGAATTCAAGCTATGGTTTCACATTATTTACCTCGTATTTACCAGTAATATAATTATAATTGACAATACATTGACTGTGTAAATACTCTGTAATTGGGGGACTATAAAAGGAAGGGTGACCAACTCATATTACATTGGAATTGACTAGTAAACCATCTATTCCATTGGCTTTTGCTTTACTTTGCCACTAGCAGTTCTTGTATTGTCAACAGACAGGATCTGTGTTAGCTTGTGGTGAAACCTGCATTAATGTATCATCAAGAATTCAGCAACATAACTGTTCTGTATAGCTTTTCTCTCTCTCTCTCTCTCTCTCTCTCTCTCTCTCTCTCTCTCTCTCTCTCTCTCTCTCTCTCTCTCTCTCTCTCTCTCTCTCTCTCTCTCTCTCTCTCTCTCTCTCTCTCTCTCTCTCTCTCTCTCTCTCTCTCTCTCTCGTTCTCGCTCTCTGGTTCTCTACCATGAACTCCTCTATTTGTTTTTTTTCAATCTTCCCAACACTGTGGCAAAGATTCAAACTTTTTAATCTCAATTTGTTCGACCCCATTGGCTGCCTGGAGAGGAACACAAACATTACCCATTTGGTGGAATAAAATGTGTGCGTAAATGTGTGCTCTCTCAGTGACTGTTTACAATATATACCCACTCAACAATTAGGGTGAGAGAACAGGGGGAAAGTAAAGGCCAAAAGGTGGTGGAACAAAACAAATTACCCATCATAAAATTAAACGATAAACAAAAGCCTCCCTGGACTTCCATAGAGGGAGGACGTACTTGGACAGGCCTATAAGCGCTATGTGTAATCTTTAGTTTCAATCAATGCTTTGGTTAGTAGCTGGGACTCATCTGGAACCAGGCATACAGCTCCTAAAGGAGAACCATGAAATTATACATCCCATGCGGTATGGGGCCCATGATGCAATAATGTTCCACATGGAAGGCTGGGAAAGGGAAATATCTTGAAGCTGATCACGGAAAAGGCCACAGTGATGGAGTTGTCGACACAGCATCAACAGAATTGAACTGCCCGCCCAGATGGCGGGCAGTTGACTTATCAGTTAAGGAATAATACAGGCTAACACACTTTGACATTGGTATACTATATACCATCGACCATCGATTTACTGTTCATTCCAGGCTTTATTTTGTCACTGGCTGTCATGTCAGGCTTCCCACAACCTGCTGCAGGGTACTTTTCTCCTGTTAGAATGCCTTTAGCCACGTCCTTTCAATATCATTGGCAACATGGTACATGATTTGAATAAATTAATAAAATGTATTAAAACTATATGCATATCATGCTTTATGGTTAATTTGTCATAATCATTTGACATGTTAGTTATTTGGCAGTATGCTGCCTTGATACAATATGCAACATGGGCGATCAGATTTGAACCATCCTACTGTGACAACAGTGGTGCGATTAGAGATCTGGTAGCTCAGCTGGGAGGGCTAGCTTTGGAACGCTTATGTTTGCTTATCAAGTGGTGCGTTCTGGAACACTTAGTATTTGGATGCTGGATTTTGATCCTGTTCCCTGACTCGTCAGCTGTATGGTGCACCCAGGGAGTTTTTAAGCACCCAGTAATGTTTCAGATAATGTGTCTTTAAAACGTATCTTATAACCTGGATTTGAAAACACTGGACCGTTATTATATACAAGACAAAGAAGAAGACATTCATTTAAAATGGTGCTGTCTCTTTGGCAAAAGCTATCCCAATATGTTCTAAGATGCTTACAAGAAAATACTCACAATTCGAAGAATTATATCCAACCATTCATCTGGGACTTTGTCAATCACCCTTTGCATACATTTACTTGCTCTTTGAATCTACTATTTAGGCTATCAGTGTCTGCTTAATACTTTGTCCTACTCTCCTTAATTAAACAACATTGCGAATTAAGATTCACACCCTGATGGAATTTACTTGTATTATGGCAATTATCTTACTGCTGCTGTTCTCAAGATTTGTAAAGAGACAGAGCAGAAAAAAGCAAAAGACAGAAAATGTTGTGACTAAATAACACCAAAAACTTGTCCCCTCCTTCTATGATCTGTTTCTCCGCCCTTTGAAAAGTTTTCAATTCACGTGGGCAAGCCATTCTCTGATTGTTCAGAAATAAGCTTGGCGCGGTCTTGATGAAGAATAACTTTAGGCCACTTCTGACAGCAAAGTATTTGATTTAATTTTAATGAATGAAGGATGCAGGCAGAAATTGGCCAAGCAAACATTCACTGAGACAAGGGATGTACGTTTCTTACATGGAAACTTTCATATTGTGGGCAGTACCAACACACCATATAAAGGAGAAGGGACCTCAGCGAGGGTCAAGGATTGGCCACAATAACTTGGTCTCTCCGCCATGGCTGACTTCAGCTATGGCTAAGCTAATACACTATAGGAGCGTGCATGGAAAGAAGGTATCTCTAGGTGCAAGGAGAAGGAGGACAAATGCCTTTATAATCAATAAGTAGTGAATGTGCAAATATTTTCTACACACATGATTAATAATTCCAAAAAAGTGCTCAGTCAATAGCAATGGCTGTTTTTTACTAAACATTTACCTCCCTGATAGCCAAGGGAGAGCTGTGACATTCTGCCTTTAGACATCACTTACTTATTTTTCTATGCATAACCTGCCAGGTTCAAATATAATAGGAATCCGCCCCCAGACCGTTCCTACGCAACGGTGAGTCTCGGAATTCACAATATGTTTATTTATTGGCAATTTGAAGCGATTAATGCATGTAAAATTCATACGGAGGGACTCACCTTCCCTCTACTGCCTTGTCACTAATGAACAGGGTTAAATTATCCTGTCATTTTCTTGGCGGGAATGGAATGAAAACACAGCCTAAAATCTAATTTAAAGGTGGATTGACAGCACGTTATGTGTGAATTATGAGCCAGCATGCGTTGGACGTTTTTAAGAGCTGCTTGGAGATAACCCGAACTACTCGTCCAAACCAATGTCAGGACCAGACAGAGACTATAAATGCGCCAGCAGTGCCTGGACTGTACGCGCACTTCACGACACTCGATACATTCCCCTTTATACCAATAATATAGGCTTCCATCGAACTGATAAACATCACAGCAGCCCATTTCACCACCAGCATAAATACCATCGCACTAAACTACCATTAACTGATAGAAGTCTTCCACTGAATAGTCTGAGGCTCAGCAATTAAGTGCTAAGTGAAAATTATGAATTTTGAATCAAACTAAAGTTCAAAAACATACAAACACACAGCACAACACCTCAGCAGACACATTAAAGCCTGGGAAGCCAAGCTTTAGAGTACAGGGTACTGTAAAGCTTTGTATTTGTATTTGTATTTGTTTTATTTATTTTTTATTTCTTATGTTTATTTATTTATTTTTTCCACAATGTCTTGTTTTTTTTAACGATTTATGATGACTATATGCTCTGTAAGGTGACCTTGGGTGTCTTGAAAGGCGCCTCTAAATTAAATGTATTATTATTATTATTATTAGGGTCAAGGCTATTATTGGATGTGATTATCTCCATTCTGACGCGATGCCATTATGCTTCCTCGATGCTGTTCATCAGTCCTGCTGAGAGGAGAGTGGAGAGTAGAGAGAAAGTGTTTGTGTGTGTGTGTCTGTAAGTGGCTGCAAAGTCATGGGTGTATTGGCATGGTCCTATTGATTATGCAATTGTATTATATTGTACGTTCAATAAACAAGTAACAATATAACAATGGGTCAGGAATGTTGTTCAATGCAGCATATTCCATCAGAGAGGTTGAAAAGACTCACCACATGGCAGCAATCCATGGACACAATTCTCTTTCATGACACTACTACTCTGAATGGATACATCGCGCTTTTACTCTTTAGAATTATCATCAAAACTAATGCATTCTAATTCATAGATCATCATTTTCCGGCGGTCAGAATTGACTTTGGAAATATTTTCTGGGAGAGGATGCTGTAAATATGGGGGGGGGGGATCACTTCCTGCATGATGGCCCACACTGGACAGCACCTCACCCTGGACAACACCCCACCCTGGACAACACCGTACCCTGGACAACACCCTGGACAGCACCCTGGAAAGCACCTCACCGTGGACAACACTCCACCCTGGACAGCACTCCACCCTTGACAGCAGCCTGCCCTAGACAGCACCCTGGACAGCACTCTACCATGGACAACACCCTACCCTAGACAGCACCCAACCCTGGACAGCACCCCACCCTGGACAGCACCCCACCCTGGACAGCACCCTACCCAGGACAGCACCCCACCCTGGACAGCACCCCACCCAGGACAGCACCCTGCCCAGGACAGCACCCTACCCTGGACAGCACCCCACCCAGGACAGCACCCCACCCAGGACAGCACCCTACCCAGGACAGCACCCTACCCACGACAGCACCCTACCCTGGACAGCACCCCACCCTGGACAGCACCCCACCCAGGACAGCACCCTACCCTGGACAGCACCCTACCCTGGACAGCACCCCACCCTGGACAGCACCCTACCCTAGACAGCACCCCACCCTGGACAACACCCTACCCTGGACAGCACTCCACCCTGGACAGCACTCCACCCTTGACAGCACCCCACCCTGGACAACACCCTACCCTGGACAGCACTCCACCCTGGACAGCACTCCACCCTTGACAGCACCCCACCCTGGACAACACCCTACCCTGGACAGCACTCCACCCTGGACAGCACTCCACCCTTGACAGCACCCCACCCTGGACAACACCCTACCCTGGACAGCACTCCACCCTTGACAGCACCCCACCCTGGACAACACCCCTACCTGGACAGCGCTGTCACACACAGCGCTGCATATAACACTGAGCTATTCAAGTTCACAGCTTTTAAAAAGCTACAAAGTAAGAATCAGATGTTTACAAAGAATAATAATTATTATTATGATAACAAAACATTTTCATATCAAAGAGGCCGATGTTGCTCATATCAATCATGAAACCTTAATCAAATAATTTAATTAAAAAGTGCAAAATCAAAAGTCTTTAGGCAAATCATAGGCACATGAAGGTACAACTATTTTTCGCCTACTTGAACGAGTGACCTCTTCTGAATGAAGGCTGACATTTCGATAGTCTTAATTCAAAGACGAATTGCATTAAACAGACCACAAGGCCAAACAAAAATATTCAAAAATATTAAAATAGGTACCTGCACTTAGCTCAGCTGGTGCATTGAAGCTGGCCCACTTTTCAGAACCGTATTCTCGTTCAATCAGTAGAAATACCTGTGACAGAAGTGATGGATATTGCAATCTGTCACAAGTATAACCATTGATACAGGAAAGATTTGTAGTGTATGACAATGGGAATGAAGTGTCAGCCAGTTGAAAGAGAGAAAAACAGATATCTTCATTCCACTGTGCTGGCCACATCACTCGTGGAGAGCATTTATGCACCCATGAACACCTAAATAATCAAAGCATATTGAGCTGCAAGGTACTTGGCGGAAAATGTTAAATTAGGGTAATAACCACATCAAAGCTTAAAACAATTTGTCTCAACAAAGTATCCTCAGTTTCATATATGTGTGAAAATAGGTGGTCAAGATATTTAGCTTTCAGGAAGGAGAATTCTGAGTCCCTGGAGGAATTTAGATATGCATTTTTGGTTCAGATGTCGTGCATCCCATTTAGCAAACACTCTTAACAGATTATGGATTAATTTATGAATTAACACAATCGTAAATCGGGTCTCAGGGTAAATTGGTTAGTTCAAATAAAGCATGAATAATATATGCCTTATGGTTAGAGTGTAACCTCACCATGTTCATGTGATGCATCACATGAAACTTTTCTTTAGGGGGGTTGGATAGCACGCCAACACAAGATGTTTAGTGGAAATTAATCATTTGTCAGTTATCATACACCGGAACCCCCACACTGACTAATTATAGCAAGGCCAACACTCGCCAATCAATACTCTAGACTATATATATAGGCAAGACTATATCTATAGGCTACATGCAATCATATCTTGATTTGAAATAATCAACATAAAGATGTTACTCATATTTGCTATCAAACTGATAATGATAATAATAATAACAATAATAACAATTATAATAATACTACAGGATAAACATATAACATGAAGTACGGCATGAATGTATGGCACAAAGCCTGATCCGGAAGAAAGTGAACCCTCATGAAGCAAACCTGGAGTGTATTATGTCGGCCATCAGGTGTCCATCCATGCCTAAGGGCGAGACTGCCACCAAACTATTTCAGATTTAAGATGGCAGCAATGACAGGAGTGCATGAGAGTTTGAGCAGCATTTCTCCACAATATCTGACAAGGGGGATAATGACCTAAGCCTACAAACACACACATACACACACACACCCACACCAACACACACACACACACACATACAAACACATACACACACACAAAAACACATACACACACAATACATGAATCAACAGAGATTCAAGCCGGGTTCAACAAACATCTCCAGACCTCGCTGCATTTCATAGCTCTGAACAAGGAAAACAACCCAACAATAAGAGGAAGTCAATCTAAAATGACAATAAAAAACATTGTTTTGAGGGGTAAATTAATAGAAGGTTTAGGCACTGCATCAAATGATCAAATGTGATGTGATGGCAGTAGTTTCTCTTCATCAAGTTCATTGTCATTTTCTCCAAAGCCAGTAGGTTATAGTACCCAAAGACGGACTAACACCACTTTGCTTTCTCTTGGCAAATGGGTGAAGAAGGCAGCAATGGCGTCCCCAGTAGTGTTGAGGTCAGAGAATATGGTTGGTCCTCCCAGAATCTTTCAATGAAGGGATGCCTGTCAGGAAGTTGCCAAATGGATTCATCAGTAAATATGTGTTTCATGGTCAGAGTTCTAGGAGGGGGAGTAGTTATTTTCCCCATGGTAATAACCCTTTGCCAATTTTTAACGCATATCGCTAGGGATGGGAATTGATAAGTATTTCACGATTCCGAGTCTGCTTATCGATCCGATTCCTTATTGATTCTCTTATCAATTCTCATTAGGTGAGAGAATAAGTACAAATGTGTTTGTTTGTGTTAAATCTCTTTAATATCTGATCAGAAGTGAGTCTAGTATTAGGAAATTGTACATTTTCACATCAATTGGTCCAGACAAAAAAATATTTGTTTGGCTTTTTAAGCCCAAATGCCATCATTATGTGCCATAAAACTAAAAACAGACTGAAAACAGTCAAGTAAGAGCTTGTGCCTTTTGGAATACTAACAGTGCTCATTTGCATTCAACTTGTAACAAAATTAAACTGACATAAACATAATAAATAATTATTCTGTAAAGATAAGAACACAACTAACAACTTTGGCAAATTAACAATTTTTGTGCTGCTTGATTCACTTGCGTCGCAAGTTAGTGGTAGTGTATCAAACACGCAACATTCCTGCAAATACAATGCATGCTGTGTAGCCAAATGTTTCAGCATATTGGAGGTAGGTCCCCTTTAGATGAAATGGAAACTTTACAATTGTTGCAAGTGGCAATATTGACGTCTATTCTCGTGAAATACAACCAAGCTTTTGAGCGCGTCTTCCTCGGCGGCGCCATGTTTGCTGCGTTCTGAACCAAAACAAAGCAGAAGTAAAAAGTTCAACTCATTGAACTTTTTCTTCGCTTGGCGGCACACCGCCCTCTATTTGCGCAGCTCAAAGCATACATCAGAATGGAATTCAGGTCCTATGCGGACAGGCATGAAGGTATCAGCCAGGTGGACACATAGATGACACGAAAGACACAGGGACAGTAAATACAGGGGCAGAAGTCACACAGAGAGAGGTAGCAGCCAAGTCATCCTCTGATGACTCTGGTGCAGCTGGATATTGCAGCCCGAGAATAGAGGCCTAGTGCTGAAGTTTAGACTAGGAGATCCACGTCACGGTATAGGATAGATGGGCTGTTCCCGCAACTACAATCTGAATCGGTCCCTATAGATCTGAGATGAATGTAAGGGAATGACTTTGCTTTGCAGTTGCTATTGTGTTATTCCCCCTCTCTATCCCCATTTGGTCCATCTTTTGCCTTTTATTCATAGCTCTCACAGACGCAACAAAAAATGCAGCCACTCACGTTAACACAAATGCCTCTTTAGCCATTTGAAGCCCATAATAACGTTTGTTACATGGCCAACAATCATCAAACTACTGCTTATTGCATCCTGGTCAAATCAGGTGCTTCTATGCAATAATCATTGGAGAATGATGACCATATTTAAACACTTCACTTTTGGGCCAGCAGGCATATTTACCTGCTTCTTTTTTTGGTGTCTAGGATAAGTGTTTGTAGAGTAGGAAAGTATATCAGTGCATTTGTGTGACTTGATAAACGGGGTAGAGGGAGGAGGAAAAATGTGTCACACATACACAACTATGGCAATTAAAATTGATAAGGACATTCTTCAATTTCAGGGCTTTGTTTAGTGCCACCTTCATATTCACACTCTGTGACAGTGAGCAAGCCATGAAATAGGCTACCAATGCCGCATACTTTTTTACATTGCTTACCCTCCTATAACACCACAAAGGGCTTACATGATCAGAGTGGTGTAGAAAGGCATATAGATCAGGCTGCACATTTGAATTTGAACGAAGTGCTTCATCAATGTGTGACCTCCAGGTTTCTGTCAGGAATCACTCATGTAACAGATTTAACCATTTACTTCATGAAATGGTACTACTATTTAGTTTGGCATGCTCTTTTCTGCTGCTCCCTGCCGTAGGATTCAAAGCAGGACATGCAGATGTCAGATACTGAATACCATCAGCATACCAAAATTTGACAACAGGGAGAACTATACAATCCCCCATAGGGTAAGTCAGATATCTTAACCTGTTGTATAGGTTACCTAAAATACAGAGCAGAACCAAAGCTGGTGGAGGCTGCTATGGTGATGAGCGAAAGGTGAACCATCAGTGTACGTGTGTTTGATTGGACTGCTTTAGCCATCCGCTGATTGGCAGCGTATGGCTAGGGTTTCCAGCAGAACTAGCTATGCCCATATAAGACCAATCCCCCTTCATTTTGTAAATTATGTCCTATCTTTCAGAACTAGCTATGCCCACATAAGACCAATCCCTCTTCATTTTGTAAATTATGTCCTATCTTTCCAGTCGGGATTCAGGCTTTCCAGTCGGGATTCAGGAATTTCCAATCAACTGAAACTGCTATTACAAGAGTTGTAAATGACATCCTTCTTGCTTTGGATAAAAATACAAGCTCAATGATTGTGCTGCTGGACCTGAGCGCTGCGTTCGACACGATCGACCACGGCACTCTTCTTCACCGTCTTGAGCACTATGTTGGTTTCGGGGGTACAGTGTTACGGTTGGCGAAAAGGTTGGTTAGGACCCAGGATGCAGAGACAGAGACAGTACGGACAATCCACGGTTTATTGTCAGTAAAGGAGAACTCAAAAGATAACCAGCGGGCAAGGCGAAGACAGGAGCGGGTGGGCGTAGCTGGCGGAGGCACCGGAGAGTGTTGCAGTCCGGGGGTAATCCACTGGCGAGGAACTGGCGAAAGGATAACACGACGTTTAGGAATCACAGAATTAGGTTAGGGAATCGAAGGTCAATGTACACACGTCAGCCAAAATACCGAATGAGACGGAATAGTCTGGCGCCGACGAGAAGTCCCCGCCAGGCTTAAGAAGGTGTGTAATTAGTTGATCCAGATGTCCAGGTGTGCTACGTTGCGGTGCCCAGCTCCGCTCGCCACGCCCCGCACCTGTCTAAGAACCAATGCCTGGGGAGCAAATCATAGAGCAACCGTGACAGTACCCCCCCCTCAACGGACGCCTCCTGGCGGCCCACCAGGCCTCTCTGGAAAACGTTCATAAAATTCCCTGATAAGCTCAGGATCCAAAATAAAGGATCGGGATACCCAGGACCGCTCCTCCGGCCCGTACCCCTCCCAGTCCAGAAACTGGAACCCCCTACCCCTTCTGCGTACATTCAACAGTTCCCGGACAGAATCGGCCGGGTGGTCATCGATGAGCCGGGGGGGTGGAGGGGGTTCGGCCGGAGGATTGAGAATGCTGGCAGAAACAGGCTTTAGCAGTGAAACGTGGAAGACTGGATGGATGTTGAGCGCAGGGGGTAGCTTGAGCTTGATAGCACACGGATTAATGATACCCGAAATCACATACGGACCAATGTACTTGGGTGTCAGCTTCTTACACTCAGTCTGAAGGGGCAGGTCCAGGGAGGAGAGCCAGACGCTCTGCCCCACCTGGTAGTCGGGAGCAGGAGTGCGGTGACGGTCCGCCATCTACCGGTTCTGGGCCGCCGTGCGCGTGAGTGCCTCCCTCGCCTCGCGCCACACCCGGCGGATGCGCCAGAGATGTTCCTGGACTGACGGGACCGCCACCACTGTCTCCTACACCGGGAAGAGTGGAGGCTGGAAGCCCATAGACACATGGAAGGGAGACATACCTGTGGCGGAGTAGACCAGAGAGTTCCTTGCGTATTCGATCCACGGCAGGTGAGTGGACCAGGAGACAGGGTGTTCGGCGGCGACGCAACGTAATGCCGACCCGAGGTCCTGGTTAGCTCGCTCTGTCTGGCCGTTAGTCTGTGGGTGGTAGCCGGAGGAGAGGCTGGCCGACGCCCCTAACGCCTGACAAAACGCCTTCCAAACTCGTGAGGAGAACTGCGGTCCCCGGTCCGACGCAATGTCCTGGGGGATACTGTGGAGCCGGAACACGTGCAGGACCAGCAGGTTCGCCGTCTCCAGAGCTGAGGGGAGTTTTGAAAGCGGAACAAAATGCACAGCCTTGGAAAAACGATCGACAATAGTCAGTACGACCGTATTACCGTCTGAGGGCGGGAGACCAGTCACGAAGTCCACAGCTATGTGCGATCACGGCCGGTGTGGAACAGGTAGAGGGCGCAGAAGACCAGCCGGAGCACGGTGTGACGATTTGCCGCGGGCACAGATGGAACAGGCAGCCACGAAACCCTTGGTGTCGGCAGCCATGGAGGACCACCAAAACCGCTGTCGGAGGAGAGAGAGACAGCGGAGAAACCCTGGATGGCAGGCAACTCTGGACTCGTGCCCCCATTGGAGAAGAGCCGTGCGGGCCGCCGGGGGAACAAACATCCGACCCGGAGGGCAACCCTCGGGGTAGGTAGTCCTTGCTGGGCATCCAGCACCACCCGCTCAATCTCCCATCGGGCTGCCCCGATGACACAGGCGGGAGAGAGAATCCTTTCCTCCACCGACTGCAACACCGGGGAGTCGTACTGGCGAGAGGGAGCGTCGGCCTTGCCGTTCTTGGAACCAGGACGGTAGGTGAGGGTAAAACGAAACCGACCCAGGAAGAGAGCCCAACGTGCCTGGCGGGAGTTCAGCCTACGGGCGGTCTGGATGTAGGCCAGGTTCCGATGGTCCGTCCACACGATAAATGAATGCGCCGCTCCCTCCAACCAGTGCCTCCACTCCTGCAATGCCAGCACCACTGCTAGCAGCTCCCTGTTACCAACGTCATAGTTAGTCTCAGCCGAGCTAAGACGACGGGAGAAAAAGGAACAGGGGTGTAACACTGCTCCCACCCCAGAGTTGGAGGTATCCACCTCCACCACAAACTGGATAGCTGGATCAGGATGACACAGTACTGGAGCCGAGGAGAACAACTTCTTAAGCTGCAGAAACGCGGACTGAGCCGTCTGCGACCAACCGAAAGGAACCTTCGTGGAGGTTAATTGGGTTAGGGGAGCAGCCACCCGACTATAATCCCTTATGAACCTCCTATAAAAGTTGGAAAATCCCAGGAACCTCTGTAGCTGTTTCCGAGTGGTAGGAACCGGCCACTCTGAAACCGCCCTCACCTTCTCAGGATCCGCCTGCAGTTGACCCCTCTGCACCACGAAGCCTAGGAAACTGACCGAGTCGGTGTGGAAGGAACACTTCTCCGCCTTGACGAACAGCTTGTTCTCCCATGACCGCCGTAACACCAACCGAAAATGCTGCTTGTGTTCAGCGAGGTCCCTAGAAAAAATCAAAATATCATCGAGATAGACTACTACAAATCGGTGTAACATATCCCGGAGAGAACGTCATTGAGTTTTGAGATGATTGCGTCTCTCCCTCTGTCTCTCTCTTAATCGATTGTCCAAGCGGGAGGCTAATGCGATGAGTTCGTCCCTAACCGCGAGCTCGTCTCTAATACGGTCGGCGGCCTGGTCTGATAACAGACTCATCATAAAAGCAGTCTTAGTGCTGTCGCTGGCGTAAGACAACGGCTGCTGTTCGAAAACTAGGGTGCACTGGTGTAGAAATTGCCTACAACGACCTAACTCCCCCGCATACCTGACCGGAGTAGGAATAAACGGTTCGCGGAGCTGGCTGGGTGAGGAAACGGACGCCGCAGCAGGGAAGTCCGACGTGGAGGAGACTGCCGGTCCATGGATCGAGACGGGAGCGGCTAAGGAGGAGACCTGGGAACCAATCTGCTCCATACGGGCTCCCAGCTCCGTCATGCCGACGGAGAAACCTCGAAGAACCTCGGAAAACTCCTGTAATGCGGCGTCGTGTTGACCGATCCTCGTGCCCTGCGAGGATAGCGCCTGCCGAACCTTGTCTGACTCCACGGGGTCCATGTTGGCCAGATTATTCTGTTACGGTTGGTTAGGAACCAGGATGCAGAGACAGAGACAGTACGGACAATCCAAGGTTTATTGTCAGTAAAGGAGAACTCAAAAGATAACCAGCGGGCAAGGCGAAGACAGGAGCGGGTGGGCGTAGCTGGCGGAGGCACCGGAGAGTGTTGCAGTCCGGGGGTAATCCACTGGCGAGGAACTGGCGAAAGGATAACACGACGTTTAGGAATCACAGAATTAGGTTAGGGAATCGAAGGTCAATGTACACACGTCAGCCAAAATACCGAATGAGACGGAATAGTCTGGCGCCGACGAGAAGTCCCCGCCAGGCTTAAGAAGGTGTGTAATTAGTTGATCCAGATGTCCAGGTGTGCTACGTTGCGGTGCCCAGCTCCGCTCGCCACGCCCCGCACCTGTCTAAGAACCAATGCCTGGGGAGCAAATCATAGAGCAACCGTGACATACGGCTCTTGGTTGGCTTGAATCGTACCTCAAAGATAGAACCCAATTTGTGTTTCATGGGGGTTCAGAATCAAAGCACTGCAAATTACGCTTTGCCGTACCTCAAGGTTCGGTCCTTGGTCCATTACTTTTTGCAATCTACACGCATCCCTTGGGCAACGTTATCCGCAGCTTCGGAATTAGTTTCCACTGCTACGCGGATGACACCCCGCTCTACATTCCTTTAGATTCCGGGGACTCGGCCCAGATTCAGAGGGTTGAGTCCTGTCTTGCTGCGGTGAAGTGCTGGATGTCACAAAACTTCCTACAGCTTAACACTGGGAAGACAGAGCTGATAATTATCGGCTCGAAGCGGGACCGGAGAGAGTTTGAGGATGTCTCACTGTGGTTGGATGACCTCGCCATCCCACAGAGTGCGTCTGTCAAAAATCTTGGTGTCCTGTTTGACCCTCAACTATGCTTTGACCAGCATGTTAGAAGTATAACTAGAATTGTTTTTTTCCATCTGAGAAACATTGCAAGAATCAGACCAATGTTATCTGCAGCGGATGCAGAGACACTGATTCTTGCATTTGTTTCGTCAAGATTGGATTATTGCAATGCACTGTTCTGGGGATTACCGAACTCTACCACAAAAAGTCTACAGCTTGTACAGAATGCTGCAGCTAGACTGCTGACCAGAACGTGAAGGTTTGATCATATCACACCTATTCTCGCCTCTCTGCACTGGCTACCAATAACTTTCAGATCGGACTTTAAGGTGCTACTGCTAACCTATAAAGCCTTGCATGGATTATCTCCATCCTACCTGAAGGACCCGATCATTCCTTATAGTCCTTCTCAGTCCCTCCGGTCTTCAGGAGCTGGCTTTCTTTCACTGCCGAAGGTTAAAAAGAAATCGGCTGGACAGAGAGCGTTTGCCTATCGAGCCCCCTTCCTATGGAATAGGCTGCCATCTGTGATCAGGGAAGCTGACTCTGTGGAGCTATTCAAAGGAAACCTCAAAACGCACCTCTACAATCTTGCATTTGGAACATAGGAGTTTGAAAACGACAGATGCGATGTGATGACCACTCTATTTGCTTGTGCTTTTGTTATTACGGTATACATTCCCACTATGTACTTCTCTCTTCAAATTCACCATTCGGTCTGTTTTGCGGGTGCTGGACTGGATGCCTGGACTCTCCTCATGGATAACCGGCCACAACCCAGTCACCATTTTATTATGATGTGCATGTATTTACCTGTATGTCAATTGTGGCAACAATTGCACTCCTGACCATCCCTAGAAGAAGGGATCCCCTACTATGCGTTTCTTCTCAAGATTTCTTCCTTGCGAATTTCAAGGGAGTTTTTTCTTGCCCATGTGGGGGCTTGGGTAAAGGGAGGTGTCATGAATATTTGGCCTGTTAAGCCCTTTGAGACTGTAATGGTGATTAAGGGCTATGCAAATAAAATTGAATTGAATTGAAATTTAATTGAATGTTGGGTAAAAAATACACATACACACAAACACACAAGCTTTACTGGCTACTATCGACAGCATTTAATAATTTTCTGTAATGAAAGGATAGGGATTACAGCCATGGCTTGATTTTGAGCCATGCAAATCAATCGTAATGTGAATTATTGCTTGAAATGATCCATGAAGAAAGCATATAATCAAAAATACATTTTCAAAAACATTAAAAGTCTGTTACTAATTGAAAGAGATCACAATGAATATTATAAGGAAACATAAGGACAGATTTTTTGACACAGCAGGCATGTGCAAATTAAGTTGTGACAGCATGCTTTTGCAGATTTCAAATTAATTGATTACATGTTTTTTAATGCTTTGGACCGACTCCAGAATGATGCATTTCCAAGTTCGTAAGATGTGTGTTTGTGTGTGTGTGTGTGTGTGTGTGTGTGTGTGTGTGTGTGTGTGTGTGTGTGTGTGTGTGTGTGTGTGTGTGTGTGTGTGTGTGCGTCTCTGAGGTTCGGCCTGCAAAAGTAAAAACAATACAAAAACTGGAGACTTTGGTAAGGGATCGTTTGAGACTATAATAGATGGTACTGTAGAGTTGTAGGTTATATCCATGGAGCTATTTACTCCCTTATTACAAAGTGATGGGTGGACGGCTCACGAAAGCTTTGGTCTCAGCACCTCTGATGTATCTTTGGTCAGTCAGAGGAAACAGCGATTCCTAAATGAGTCCCTTGATCATGGGAAAGTGCACTACAAACCAACTACCAATTTCTACGATTTCTAAGATGCTTATATCCAACAACCTTTAGTCATTTCAAATATATTTCTTCAAGGAGTAGGTAGAGGTTAAGCATCTCAATTATACATAGTGGTGGCTGCAGAAACTGGGATTCAACCTACCTTAATAATATAATGATAAGCTAAGGTCACATGTATCTCATCAGTCGCCTATATACATGCTGGGCAAGATAGATGCCAGCAGCATGGTTTGTTCTGAAAGTTGTAAATGCATCAATATATGGGCATTGCAAAATCCGTGACAAATTATAGGCATTTCCCATATTAAATTGATTATGTTTGCAGGAATGTTAATGGGATATGCCATTACAAACATCATAAACTGTGAAAGCATCAAATTTACCAGCATACACTTAATGAACCTTACTAAACTGTTTCACCAAACTTCAGCTCCCTCATTAATGTCTTTACAATAAGATAAACAGTTTTACATCATTAGTAATCCAACCTAACGCTAACACTCGCAAAACTATTTCACTAGTTTTTGTACTATCAATTGTAAATGACAAAATATGGTTCAAGAGAGGTTTGGGAAAGACCCTTCCAATTGTGCTTATTGCCTTAGAGAGGCATTGGTGATATGGTCATTGAAAACACCTGTCACTAAAAATACCTGCCTTCTAACAGACCCTTTTAACAGAGCATTTATCATAAAAAGCACCTACAATTAAAAAAAGTAAGTACATCTGACCTTGACCCTGTATTTGAAATGGAGTTCTTTTGGTATTACATCTTGCATTAGCGCAGTCTATTGTGTTCTGCTAGGACACATTAGGCCGAATCAGTGACTGATGCTGTAAATCATTTTTATCAAAAAAGTCCAACATTTTATGCATTGCAATTATCGCAGATATTGTCGCAATTCCTACTAATATTACCTTATCCTTTATCCTTTTTATATATTTTTTCTCTGAACGTTAGCCTTACATTTACCATGAGCGTTAAATCGCCAGAGATATTCTTATTTGTAGCAATTCTCAGCTCTACTCTGGGCCAGCTTTAATGTAAAACGTGTGACTGCAGCTAAAGCAGATGGATCTGAGGTGGCCGCTGAAGTGGTATAGGCTCAAGGATGAATAGGATCGGTTCATATCAGTCTTTCGTTCATTCTTGTCGGGGGAAACACAGAACATGGTCAGTAGCATCCAGGTCCGCTAGAGCAAATGGGAGCAAAGCAGGACAGGGCTATGAAAATCTATAAATCTATACTAATATCAGATGTGGAGAAATAGGCTATTTCGTTGCAAGTCCCTACAGTGTGGATGATTCATGGTAAGGAAATGTATGGCCTGAAGTGAAAACAGATTGTTTTGCAGTGCATATCTATAACTAGTCTAAGGCAGAAGGAAAACGTGGGATTGGACGATCACAGATGAATCCAATCGATTGAAAAAAGGGTATGGCTAAAGACTAGATTTATTCGTTCAGTCCAAAGGAACCAAACACTCAAATCAGTGTTGTGACATCGTTTTTGACCCTGATAAATGAAATAACAGCAAACTGAGTTTGACTTTATTTAACACAGCAAGGTTTCTATGTGTACCAGAAATAATGACATTTACACAATATATTGCTATGAATATAGTATTATAAATATATGTTATTCCACCGTCAAATACCCCACAAAACTCTGACAGACAATCAACATAAAACCCTCCCAATATAATTGCGGTTAAATTAGTAACTAAAACATAACTTTAATTCTAAACTAGTGTCAAAAATACAAACATTTAACATTATTAAAAATGATAGTATTTCATTTTAAGGTCGAAAGAAATCTAAAAGACTTGAAACCCTTGAAGGCTGTAGCAAAACTAAATGAACTGAGAAATTATGGAAAGTAAACGAGTCAAACATTCATAATGAAACAAGGCAATGTGGGAAAAACGTTTTCAATTTCCCTGGACTTGATTATTTGTTTTACACTACATTTCTTTGTATTATTTTGGTCATTAAAGTGCTACGCTATTTGACTAATTGTTTCTTGATGACCAACCACAGCATAAATTGTTAGGTAGAAAATGTGAATATGTCAAACTGACTGACCAAATAGACTGATCCTCTGGTCCCTCTTAAAACCAAATATGTGTGGCGTTTCAAGGCAAGTTAATGCAAACAACATAAATAAACCAATTACATGGTTGAAAAAGTTGTGTCTTGTAGAATACCATGCCAGTTTGAGAGATGTCAGTGAACCATCCATCTCAGATCTATTTAATAACTAATAGGGTTCCAAAGGGAAATTATAGTAGGAGTTGATGAGTTATTTCAACCTTTTCTTTGAGATAAGAGACATTAAATTACTTATAATGTTAAATACATCAATTATTTATGCTTTTGAGACAAGCTTGTTGGGAACTTTAATAATGGAAGAAGGTCAATGACTGCGGCCAACATAATCCTATTTATTTGTTATTGCTGACATTCCTCATTTGTCCCTCTGTCGGTAAACCCCCTTTATTGCCTAGAACTGGGACTCGTGAGGGTTTATTGTGGATATATATTAGACATTCAGCATAGTTTAAGATGCTTGAAAGCAAAACAAAACGGTCTCTAGAATTTTTGGAATCACTGGATCTATCTATCTATTGCATTATGTAATATCTCGGTTTTATCCCAGATAACGGTTGAAACAACAAGTGACAAGAGTTGTCCTGTGGATTTAGGCAAACGTAAAAAAGATTTTTCATAGATAAAAACCGAACATTCTCTTAAGTTAATAGCCAGAATAGTTGCAACCTTTTTGCTGAAAATAAGAGAGGGAAGGGCATACAAGGATAGAGAACTAGGTTGTTGTTGAATCCAGGCTTGTGTGCCAGTGTCAACAAGATATCCTTCTTTGGTTTATGAAGTGCCCACATTAAGGTTGTTCATCTTGATGTATGGTTGTCAAGAAACAGGACTATAGCCAACAAGGACGAGAGGCCAAAGTTCAAGCCTGCTACAAGATGGACGAGGCTTCCCCTCCTAATTCCACTTTGCACCTGTAAGGCACTATGCACTATCCTACAATATTCATCTTCACAAAAAATACTGGTAATGGTAAGGGTAAAAAAATAAAAGGGCAATGAAAAATTGGAATATCTTCTTGAAGTAAATTCAAATTATTTATTGTGCATGTTTTTCTATTAATATTATGATAAGAGCGTAAACTCTTTACATGCAGTTTATATAATTGTGTTTTAGTTAGCTAATAGTATATCATTTAGAGATATACCGGTATTTATTTATTTATAAGTAGTTTTTAAATTGCAATTATTAACAAGATTTTGTTATAGTCCTATAAAGGATAAATAATTAAACCAAATAAAAAGGGAATATGAAAAAATACGTTTTAACACTTTAAACCTCTGGAGAAAGATTAACAATCCCATAATGAATAAGTGGCAATTAAGCAACCCACATCGATTTATAACCACCATAATCTCTTCCATTTCGTTTTTCTGTATCGAGATGAAACACATCATGAGTATGATGTCACATTAGAAGGAATAAAGTTTTGTGGTGAAAGTACAATCATGTAATGTATCGTATTAATTATAACTTTTTATAAAAAAATTATAAATAATCCAATAATCTAGCCCTGTAGAGGTAATGGGGGAAAATGGCTTTCAGTGCTTTTTTTACTTTCTTCTTAGTTCATTATTGATCTATGTGTGTATATATATATATATATATATATATATATATATTATTATTATTATTATTATTATTATTTTTTTTTTTGTGTAAATGTCCTTACACAAAAAGTAAGGAAATGTGTGATTGGTAGATTATTTCTCTGTGGTAACAATGCTTTTTGGAAGTAAGTCTTATACCGTTGGAAAGCCAGTTTGGTTCCCTTTCAAATGGTGCCCCATTTGTAAGGAACATGCACTTGTAGAATGAGCAGCAGCGCTTCCATTGCCAAACAGGTTATTTTGCTGTTGCTATTGACACTTGTTTTGAGCTTCTGGTACCCCCAGGTGCTGCCAATCAGGTGCCTGATTGGCACGTGATTCTGCAACTTCAAGCTGGTGTTCCGCAAAACCAAGATGCGGCATTATTTGGAGTGAGCCCTAGTACCCTCTCCAAACTGAAGGCCAAGTTCCATATAATAGGGGATGTCAAAGACAGGCCGCAAAGTGGGCGTCCTAAGAAGACGACAGCCCAAGAAGACCATTTCATCACTCTGTCAGTACTTAGGTGCCGTAGGCTGTCTTCTACAGATTTGCAGTCACGGTTTGCAGGACGATATGGCCGACGGCTCTCTGCCCAGACAATCCGAAACAGACTACACGCAGCAAATCTCCGGTCTCATAGGGCTGCCAG
The DNA here is from genome assembly GCF_026213295.1 of Gadus chalcogrammus. Classification (NCBI taxonomy): domain Eukaryota; kingdom Metazoa; phylum Chordata; class Actinopteri; order Gadiformes; family Gadidae; genus Gadus; species Gadus chalcogrammus. The sequence continues at coordinate 21,371,974 of NC_079426.1, read as the reverse complement.
GAGTCCTGCCATGACTGCCCTTCACAGTCAGGCCCGTTTGCGCTGGTGTCGGTAACACGTGCACTGGAACCTGAACATGTGGAGGAACGTTATTTTCAGTGATGAGTCCAGATTCTGCCTACGGCAGTTGGTTCATAGGGTCAAAGTGTGGAGAAGATGCAGAGAACGCTATGCTGATTGCTGCACCGATAGAATTACATTTTTTGGTGGAGGCAGTGTGATGGTGTGGGGTGGCATCTCCCTCATTGGAAAAACGAGACTTGTCATCATTGGAGGCAAACTCAATGCAGAGCGCTATAGAGATGAGATTCTGCAACCACACTGGAAAAGGGGTTTTAAGCCGTACTTCATCTGATTATTATTTTGTAATTCAATTCAAATAAACATTTTTTGTTTTATTTTTAAAATAACTTTTTTTTATTTCAAAATACTGTGAAATATAGATATTTTTAATTAGGAGCTCAATTAAGAAATATCCATTTTGACAAATGTAAAATTTTAAGGTTGTGTATTCAACTGATTAATCATTTTGTCCTTCAATCCAAATATTTTTGTTTTGTTTTCTTCCTAAAACACTTATATTTGATAAGGAGCTCAATTTAGAAATATTTGTTCAGACAAATGTACAATTTCAAGGTTACGTACAAGCCTGCGCATGCGCATTAAATACAAAGACGCTTACGACTACTGGACCAAACCGCAGTGTTGCCAACTTAGCGATTTTGTCGCTATATTTAACTACTTTTCAGACCCCTTTGGCGACTTTTTTTCAAAACAGCGACAAGCGACAAATCTAGCTTATTTTTCAGCTGCTATTGGTGACTTTTGGCGACTTTTTGAGGTGAAAGCACTATCGCTATTACCTCTTCACAACGAGCACCGGGTGCCTGCGCGGCCCCTCCCCCGTCTCAACGCACTTACAGGCAGCTCAGTCCTCGTGGTAAAAAGCAAACTCAGGAACCGGATGTCCTTGCAGACCTTAAACTCCATCCTATACATCCGATATGGATTAAAGCAGAGTGGATTAAAGCTGTCAGGTGATGCTTGCTTTGAGCACCAGCTGCCTGATCATGTTTTGAAGCTTTTTGGAACATCAGCTGCTTATTCATTCAAGGTAGCACCTACAGCTGAACCTGCAGTAGAGAGCCTTGACCAGAGTGACGATGACTCACTGGTTCTGTGAGCTAGGACAGTCTGACTGTGTCTGGAGGGAGGTCTGGAGTAGGCCTAACTCTGTTAATATATATTGTATATGTGACTGATGTCGCGATGTGATTGGATAAAACAAATTATTTCTGATAGATATTTCTTAAATGAGAAACAATTGTTGGAGTGAATCAATATTTTTTTGTTTAGGATTTAACATACGATTTAAATGTATTAACTTCATTCAAAGCATAGAATTATACTTGGTGCCAAGTTGTATTATTTTTTTTTTATGAACATAGGAAATATTGTTTGAGGCAAGCTATATATTTGTCATTGGCTCAAGTTATGTAATATAGATGTGAACCATTACCCTTGTTTTTTTTAATTGGTTCAACAGAAGGCTTTTTCCAGTGCAGTGGCAATCCCATATCTCCACAGTCTGGGACCGAAATCTTTCCTCCAAGAAGACAACGCTCGCCCCCACAGGGTGGGGTTTATCAGAGACTACCTCCAGAATGTGGGAGTGGAGAGGATGGCCTGCTAGCAGTCCTGACCTCAACCCCATTGAAAACTTATGGGATCAGCTTGGGTGTGCTGTTCGTGCCAGAGTGAACAACACAACACTGGAAAAAGCCTTCTGTTGAACCAATTTAAAAAAACAAGGGTAATGGTTCACATCTATATTACATAACTTGAGCCAATGACAAATATATAGCTTGCCTCAAACAATATTTCCTATGTTCATAAAAACAAAATAATACAACTTGGCACCAAGTATAATTCTATTCTTTGAATGAAGTTAATACATTTAAATCGTATGTTAAATCCTAAACAAAAAAATATTGATTCACTCCAACAATTGTTTCTCATTTAAGAAATATCTATCAGAAATAATTTGTTTTATCCAATCAAAAAGATTACAATTTAATCAAACAATTGTTTCTCATTTAAACATGAACATTTTTAAACATAACATATTTTTGTATACATCAACATCATCATTTTTTCCTGCTCGGCTCTCGCCGCTTCATGGCCTTGGGGCTCTTCTGTCTGGATTCGACATATCATCCCGACATCAGGGTTAGGTGCTTTGTCAAAGACACCACGATACTCTGCTTGGTGAAGGCAGGGATCGAACCAACCAATATACAATATATATTAACAATCTAAATGGCAGAGTTAGACCTACTCCAGACCTGCCTCCAGACACAGACAGACTGTCCTAGCTCACAGAACCAGTGAGTCATCGTCACTCTGGTCAAGGCTAGTGCTTTCACCTCAAAAAGTCGCCAAAAGTCACCAATAGCAGCTGAAAAAGAAGCTAGATTTGTCGCTTGTCGCTGTTTTGAAAAAAAGTCGCCAAAGGAGTCTGAAAAGTAGCTAAATATAGCGACAAAATCGCTAAGTTGGCAACACTGCGGTTTGGTCCAGTAGTCGTAAGCGTCTTTGTATTTAATGCGCAGGCTTGTACGTAACCTTGAAATTGTACATTTGTCTGAACAAATATTTCTAAATTGAGCTCCTAATCAAATATAACAGTGTTTTAGGAAGAAAACAAAAAAAAAATATTTGGATTGAATGACAAAATTATTAATCAGTTGAATACACAACCTTTAAATTTTACATTTGTCAAAATGGATATTTCTTAATTGAGCTCCTAATTAAAAATATCTATATTTCACAGTATTTTGAAATTAAAAAAAGTTATTTTAAAAATAAAACAAAAGATGTTTATTTGAATTGAATTACAAAATAATAATCAGATGAAGTACGGCTTAAAACCCTTTTTCCAGTGTAGGTGCCAGGCTGTTGTGGCTGTGTATGGTTATTCCACACACTACTGAGGCTCCTGTTTGTGAAATGTATAAATTGTTTAATTGCCAATATGTCTTGTTTCTTCAAACTTCAATCATCCAATCCACCAAACACCAAACGAGTCAATGTCAGAATAAGGTGTTTGGCAACCCACATACTCAGCTCTGCTGCTCATCCCACAAGTGCATGGTCCTTACAAATGGTGCACCATTTGAAAGGCTTTCCAATGGCCCTCTCCTCTAAAACCTATACATGCTCCCCCTTGGCCAAATTATTCGTCACCACGGCCTAAGTTTCCACATGCTGATGACACAAACTACATCAGCACCAAACCCTCCATTCAGCTCTCACCTGGTCCACTCATCAACTGTCTGCAAGAACTAAAAACGTGGATGACCTCCAACCACCTCAAACTGAACAGCAATAAAACTGAACTCATGGTAGTGGCCCCCAAGTCACTGCTCAGGAAGGCTGGTGATCTACTCCTGAAAGTGGAAGGCTGCTCCATCACCCCATCACCCGTAGTCTGCAACCTGGGTGTCATCCTGGACCCCACCCTATCATTCCAGTCCCACGTTAAGAACGTCACAAGATTTGCATTCTACCACCTGAAGAACATTGCACGACTCCGACCCTCACTCTCAGACTTAGTTACGGAAACCTTGTTCCACTGCTTTATTTCTACCCGCCTGAACTACTGCAACGCCATACTCAACGGTCTCCCCTCTAAATCCCTGGACAGACTGCAACATGTGCAGAACTCAGCTGCAAGGGTCTTAACTGGCATTAAGCCTTGGCAGCACATCACCCCCGCCCTGATGCAGCTCCACTGGTTGCCAGTCAAGTTCTTAATCTGCATTAAATTCAAAATTCTATTACTCACATACAAGTTCCGTCATGCTCTTGCCCCCCGTTACCTCTCTGACCTCCTCCACCCCTACACCCCATGCGGCCCCTCAGGTCCTCTGACAAGGACCAGCTGGCAATTCCCCACACAAGACTCAAGACCTTTGGTAGGCTGACCAAACGTCCTCTTTTCCCCGGACATGTCCACTTTTTACGTCCCGTCCGGGGCGTCCGGGTTTTTTTTATTAATTGATGATAATGTCCGGTTTTCGGACATTATCTCGTCGCATATTTGTTTTTGCCTCGTCGCATATTTGTGTTTCTGGGTCTTTCACATAACCTACTAGTTATTACCATTGTATATGTCTATGGTTATTACGGCCTTCCAAGTTCTGGAAATGGTATCTCCCTTACGTTCCACCTTCTTGCGCGAGCTGACTGTAGAGAGAGTCTGTCATTGGGCGACCGATCTCAGGGTTGCCAGAGCCACGATAATTATCCTCCAAATACGACCATTTTGAGCCTTTGGTACGTTACTTTGCCATTTCCAATCTGGCAACATTGAGCACCTTGCCGCTTCCACTCTGTTTACAACAGCACATTACATCTGCAGCCATGCCTAAACGTAAATGTAAGTTCACGGACGAACTAAAGAAAAAATACCCATGTTTTCGCCTCCGCGACCTGCGATCTCTGGTGGGGATCGCGTTGGATCTCTCTCTCTAATCCCCGGTCTGGTTCCTACTGACAACAAAGCAGGCACATAAATACAAACACTCCCTGATTGGCCTGAATGCTGACACCTGCTCGCACTCAGGTCCAACCCCCCCCAGCCAATCCAGTGCGCTCCCAACCTGCCCATACTCCCCCTGCAGGCCAGACGTTGCACGTCCCCCCATACACAGCCGCGGAGAATTCCGGGTAGCCGCGTCGGGTCAAGAGCTGGACGTCAGCAGCGTAGACCCCCAGGCTCTCTTGCTCCCTGCGGCAGTGGGAAGACAGTAACTGTCGGCTCTGGTCACGGAAGACCCGGTCACCGAACCGCCTCTCCAGTGCTCTGATCAGGGGCTGAAGGTCTCGCTGGTCCGCTTGGTCCAGGTCGAGCAGCACCTGTGCTGCCATCCCCTCCAACGCCAGAGCAAGGGGGACAACCGCCTCCTCGGCACCCCAGCCGTGTGTGTGTGTGTGTGTGTGCGTGTGTGTACATTCGTGTGTGTGTGTGTGTGTGCGCGTACATGCATGCGTGCGTGCGTGCGTGTGTATTTAAGTGTTAAGGATCCCTTTTCTTCCCACAGTAAATACAGAATTTCTACTTGCAGGCTGAATCCTGCATTCATCCGGTTCTGTGTGGGTGATTCCCAGCAGAACCCGCCCAGACGTCACTAATCCGGTGACATCTGCTGATCTCTATAATGTGAAGATGATGTGCTACAGATGAACATCCATGCAGACCCCCTCCACTTCTCCATGATAAGAAACACAAAGCGTAGCTACAGAGACAATGTGCTATGCAGTTCCAGAATGCCTAATTTTGTTGGTTTGTCTTGATTTATTTGGTGAACACCTTCGAGAAATAGCCTCTCCGACTAACTACATTTAATAAACGTTTGTAATAAACTAGCGGGGAAATGCTTTCCTTGTTAGCAGGGGCTCCCAATGGTATGTGTGGAGCATACCATTGTGGTAAAGGAACATCCCGTTGTATGTATGTGGATGTTTTTCTGTGCGTGTGTATGTGCCAATGGCAGGTTTTGTATTGAACGCATAAGTATTTGCATGACATGCGTGTTTAAGGCTCCCGCCGTCCACTTCTGCCTCCTAGGGGGACAGCATCACTGTTTCTTCCGCTTCCTGATTATGTCATCCATTCATCTCCTTCTGTCTGCACACCTGCCGGCAATCTCTATCATCAGCATGCCGTATCCACCCCGCTCCTCTAGTCACTCATGGCTAGATCGTTGTTTAGACCTTAGCAGTCAGTGTTCGCTCTTGGCCCTCGACCTCATTGAGTTATTCTTTAGATAGTTATTCTGCTGTTCCGTTGTTCTGGCGACCATGGTTCTGCCTGTGTTCGGTCTGACTGTCATCCTGTTTACAGACCCTCACCTGTTTGACTGTCAGCCTGTTTACAGGACCTCACCAATCTGTCTACCTGCCCGTCTTTCTACCACCCAATCTGTCTACCTGCCTGTTACTGAACCCCCGCCTGTCTGTATACCTGCCTGTTCATAAACCCCTGCTTGCTCGATTGTTACAAAACCTGTCTTTCCGACTACCTGCCTGTCTGTTATTATTGAAGTACTACTTTATCATTATTTAATGTTTGTATGTTACAAAGGGTTGCTATTTACATTAATTTGTTATTAAATGTATTGATACCAAATTTCTGTTTAGGCACAGGGGTTATTGCAGGATGGTTGGGTGCCTGATAGGGTGTTTGACTCCCAGATGGGAGGTTCTGGGTCTCATCCCCAAAATAATTCCTATTGGAATGTGTGGCTGGATTAAAGAGTCAGGGCATTGTATACCTCCAGCGGCCCGGCACAGACCCTTTCCGGTCCGCAGGGCCCAGGCCAGGACCCAGGTGGGTTTCAGTCATGCTCCCACACAGCATCCCTGCTGACAGGGCACCACAGTGTCCATAATGGAGAAACTGTAAGAATTACATTTCAAATATTCAAAAGGACAACCCTCCCATTGTACTAAATCACATGACAGGACCTAACCCGTGTTATTTTGTCATTTGCATGACTAAAAGTAGTAACGTTAAATATTCTCTGCACAGCTATGGCTTCTCCTCAAGGTTAAAACCAACATACCGTCCTCAGGGAGTCCAGCGCTCTAAGCTATGACGGCCCCTCTCTACCTCTGGGTGTTAGGCAGCCAAGAAGCTGCCCTTGATGCAGTCGGGAAAGCTGTCTTCAACAAGGTTATGTATGCGTGGGTGGTTCCTGTGCGACACGCCAGCCCTTCCCCCTGTGTTGTCAGTGGTGACCACCCATTGGTTTACACATGAGCAGCAGCAGTGTAGCTTTGCCCTCTAGGGAGCATCATTGTTTTTTTGAGAATCCTACAGCAGCAGAAATCATTAGTACAATATAACTGTGAACCAGGACCTCTTGAAATTCATTTCATTGAAAATAACTAGCCACTGAGATCCTCATCAAAAGAAGAAAACAAATATTTGCACTCTATTATGAGAATTAAACACATTTTCTTCAGGTGACATTATAGGGGAAACAAATAAAACTCAAAACACTCATTATTGGTTAGCTCCTTTATGATCCAGGGAACGGGTTGTAGACCCATCATCACTAGTTTAGGGACGCCTTTGTGAAAACGGTCTATGGTAATTGGCCATTCTGCCAGCATACAGCAGGCAACCTAGAGGCTGTTAGAGGAGCTACATGCTTGCCTCTTCCCCCTGAGCTTTCTAAGCAGAAGGTCACGGCTGTCGCTTGTGATGACCCCTAGATGTCCCCCCAGGCCCCCCTCATTACTGTCGACCGTTTGACTTGTATTCATTGGTTCATTGGGTTCACCTGTTGTCACTGTTGAGTCGTGTTCCTCAGCTTTTTGAGTTATTTAGCTTTTGTCTTTGTTTGTGTTCGGACGTCTATCTGTTGTCTCCTGTGAGACCCCACAGATTACAATATGTGCCCCCCTGTGACATAGTGGTAGTAGCTTGAAGATATGCTAATGGTTATAAGACCCATAAGAGACAATATTACCGCTGTTGTTGTAAGGAAAGTGCCTTCACACACACACATAAAAACATAAAAAACCATTGCAATAGTAAGTACCAATGGGTGAATAAGAACAAACAGCTGCCCAAAGCTGCTGAGAATAATTATGAACAGAGTGCTGGGATTCGAAACACAAAAACAAGCATTCTTTAAATTCATGATAATTATTATCCTTTATTTCTTTCTTACACAATTCAAAATGTGTTCTTTCACAACAGGACAATTAAACAAATATAAATTAAGATATAAAAGACATGAAGGTTATTACTAATTGGAGACACAGAAGTGTATCACTGTGTGCGGGTGTGTGTGCGGGTGTGTGTGTGGGTGCCCGGAAAGGGGCTGTAGTGTGTGTGTGTTTGTGTGTGTGTGTGAGTGTGGCTACAATGGACTGGCATAAAAGGTGCCCCCTGCTGGACTGGGATGTGATTAGTTCTGATCTTGCATGACCCTGGCCAGTGTCTGGGAAAAGACTGACGATGGCCAGACACCAAACAGGATACTTGGTAAAGGCTAATGAAACTCTAGACCCGTCGCTGTTTTCTTCTTATGCACATTTTAGAATTATTGCAAGGAAAGGGAGCATGTTAATCCATGTCCATTTTTCGAGACATATTGGAAAACAAGTAACTCAAGGCTTTATTTTCTGCTCTTACGCTGATATGAATATAAGTGACCGCAATTTTAGTTTTCTAATAAGACAAACTGGTTTTAGAGATAGAGAGAAATTGGCTGTGAACATCCCCGGAGCACACTTACTGTCATGCAACAAACACACGCACACACACACACGCGCACACACACACACACACACACACACACACACACACACACACACACACACACACACACACACACACACACACACACACACACAAACACACGCGTGCGCACACACACGCACACGCACACACACACACATTGCATTTACAATAACAGTACACTGTACAGTTGAGTTCCTATATTCATCAACTTCATCATATTAAACGACAGCTCAAGTGCAATCTGGGTTTTTGTTGTGGTCAGTTTAGCTACGGGCCATAACAAAAAGGGAGTTCACACATCATACTCTTGCACAACTCTTATCTCTTTCAAGGTGACCTTGAATATGTAAAACTGGGACGTTTAAGGGGGGGTTTTACTTTGCCTCAGAAGATGCTTTGGGAGGTACAACACGAGGTCCTGGCTCAGACAAGCCTTGGTCCTTTAAAATGCTGCGACAGTTCATAATTACTAAAGGTAAGTGAGGGAGAATAAGGCATGAATGGGTAGATATGAGGGGAGCTGGGTGAAGGGGAAGCTGGGGGTGGATCTGTGGAGGGGTGGACTGATGGATGGATGGAAGTTGACAGATGGGTCTGAGGCGGGTAAGGCTCTACTTGGCGTACGGATGCCACAGCGGACACACATCCCTTGGGGTCTCTGCTGCCCCCGGCCAGGTGTCCCCAGCCTGGCGGCCCCTTCCTGTCACAGAGTCACTGATCCATGGAGGCCACGAGGTCAATGAGAAAATGAGAACTGCGTGATGTACGCTATTGTTTGTCTTCAAAAAGATTTTATGATTATCACCTTGACTTCCTTTCAGTATGATTTAAAGGGGACATATTATGAAAACAACACTTTTCCTGGGATTTGGGGTGTTGTTTTGGGTCTCTGGTGCTCCCACACGCATACAAACTACAAAAAGTCTGTACATGATTTTTTGAGTTGGATATGCATTTCTGAAAGTACCCCGCCTACAGTTACCAAACGAGCGAGTCAGTTTTGGCGCCCCCTACTACGTAGGGAGGGGGAACATTTGAAGATTACCCTCCACTTCCCCAACGCCCTCCAATTAGAGCATAGCTAAGATTTTGTGGACCAGCGGACAAGCAACACTGGCGGGGGGAGCTCAGCGGCAGTCCGGCAGCTCAGCTCCCGGAGTACAATCCCTTTCTCCTCCATGTCGCGGTTCAATATGGACTTCAGAGAGTCAAGGCCAAAGTTCCTTTCCCTCAATTCTTCTCAATCATGGCCGAGATAACCCCCACTATGAGTCTTTACTTGTTGTGGAAGTACCAGAAACGTCAGACGCAGTCTTTGTGGTTCATAATATCATCCGAGGCGCACATAGCTTTTGGCCGTGATATTAGATATAATATTATATAAATACCTATATATTATATTGTATTATTATTAGGGGTCTGAGCAATTGGTCCCCTATTTTTTCCGTAACGTTTTTTTTCTCTCAAATTCTGTAAAAGTCATAATAGAGCCTGTACCGTAAGTCGAAAACTCTTGACATTTTTAGGTATGGTCACAATAACCCCCACTGGCACTACCTATAAACCCACATTTGTAGTACTGCACCCAACGCTGGCAAATGGTGAATTAGGCTTATTTCTCCTCACAAGATTGACCTGGACTCAAAATTCTTTCATAATATTAGAGAAGAATCAGAATCAGATGCATCTATAAATCCCTAAAAAGATAAAATAAAAAATTCACAGGCTACAAAAATAACCAAAAATTCAACAAAATCGCCCCATGAAATCTTTAGACCAAGCCTCACAAAATCATCAAACTGAATTTGTTTTATTTAGTTCCATAAGAGAAGTATTGGCCAATAAAGTTCGAGCAGTTAGCCCATTTTTCTTATATGACCATTTTGTTATTGTATATAAAAACATATGACTATTACTAGGTAATAAACATATGACTAAAATTAACTTTTTTTCACCACCGTCCCAGAAACGTCCCGAAAAACATTTTGAACCGTCCCGAATCGTCCCGAATTTTTCCCATAAATATATTTTACATTTTGAGTCGTTACTTAGGCCTACTGATAATATAATAAAAACACAATACATTATGTTGATGAAATAGTATATTTATTTCCAGATGACAAGCAACACCCTCGCAGAACTGTGGTCTATCTACGTGACCCCAGTTTTGCGCCTGCACTGGAAAAAGCCTTCTGTTGAACCAATTTAAAAAAACAAGGGTAATGGTTCACATCTATATTACATAACTTGAGCCAATGACAAATATATAGCTTGCAGTGAGTCATCGTCACTCTGGTCAAGGCTCTCTACTGCAGGTTAAGCTGTAGGTGCTACCTTGAATGAATAAGCAGCTGATGTTCCAAAAAGCTTCAAAACATGATCAGGCAGCTGGTGCTCAAAGCAAGCATCACCTGACAGCTTTAATCCACTCTGCTTTAATCCATATCGGATGTATAGGATGGAGTTTAAGGTCTGCAAGGACATCCGGTTCCTGAGTTTGCTTTTTACCACGAGGACTGAGCTGCCTGTAAGTGCGTTGAGACGGGGGAGGGGCCGCGCAGGCACCCGGTGCTCGTTGTGAAGAGGTAATAGCGATAGTGCTTTCACCTCAAAAAGTCGCCAAAAGTCACCAATAGCAGCTGAAAAAGAAGCTAGATTTGTCGCTTGTCGCTGTTTTGAAAAAAAGTCGCCAAAGGGGTCTGAAAAGTAGTTAAATATAGCGCCAAAATCGCTAAGTTGGCAACACTGCGGTTTGGTCCAGTAGTCGTAAGCGTCTTTGTATTTAATGCGCATGCGCAGGCTTGTACGTAACCTTGAAATTGTACATTTGTCTGAACAAATATTTCTAAATTGAGCTCCTTATCAAATATAAGTGTTTTAGGAAGAAAACTAAAAAAAAATATTTGGATTGAATGACAAAATTATTAATCAGTCGAATACACAACCTTAAAATTTTACATTTGTCAAAATGGATATTTCTTAATTGAGCTCCTAATTAAAAATATCTATATTTCACAGTATTTTGAAATAAAAAAAAGTTATTTTAAAAATAAAACAAAAAATGTTTATTTGAATTGAATTACAAAATAATAATCAGATGAAGTACGGCTTAAAACCCTTTTTCCAGTGTGTGATCACAGAGCAGAAGGCTCTCGCGCTGCTTGCCGCTCGAGCAGCGCTAGACTGCCTTCGCCCTGAAGGGGCTTATCTTCGATCGAGCCCGGCGATTTTCTCTACATATCCCGCTTATTACACGGCTACTTGCCAAAACGAAAAAATAACTTCACATTGTGTGTCTTTTTACAATTTATTTGATACCACCTGCATTCGTAGTGTTGATCAGCAGAGAAATAGTCCGCCAAAGACGTTGACGTTGCTTAGCAACCGAAGACGCTGGGGTTGAAAAGTTACCGGTACTTGCGGAGTGAAACCAAAGACTTCATTAGAGGCGAAAAATCTGTTGTTTTCCTTGACAGCGGTTAATTATACTCATGATTATACTTAGTAACGGTGAATTATCAAATATTATTCACCGCCGGAAGTTGTGAAGGTCCCATGCAAGTGAACGGAGCGTTCCATGGCATTGAGAAGACCCATGTAATAATTGCGATTAATGTGAAATGCTATGTATACATATGAAATTTAGATAAATTAAATTTAGATAAATGACGGTGTTAGACCCCCAGGCCGTTCTGCCGGCGATTTAAATTCGCTCTGCAGCATAGGCTGGAGATCGGGAAGTCTCCCGGTGGGCCGGCCCACTTTTTTTTTTGACTCCGTGCGCAGCCCCGCCTTCTCCATTGAACCAAGAAAGCCTGACGAACGGGGGATTTTACCCCCGCTGTCTCACTGAACAACACAAACACGAGCGCGCCAGCCAATTGAACGAAGCCCTTTCCATTAAATAGCCTGTCTTTCCACCGATCGCGAACATCGCAGAAAGTGTTGAAAACTCAGAAAAATGAAGTCAGTGCCCAAATTCTCTTCGTCCCGAGGTCGACCCGAGAGAGAATAAAAATCCTCCCGATGACAATTAATTACGTCCCCGGGACGACGGGATGTCGTTAATTTTAATCCCTGTTAGGTGGACACCAATACCCCCCACTACCCATGAACCCAAATTGTGGTACTGCACCCAAAGGTGGCGCTATTTAAAAGATTATGAACTAGCCTTATTTCTCCTTACCAGATTGACCTGGACTCAAAATTCTTTCATCATATTAATCTCTCAAATTGAATGCATCTTTTTCACCATGGTCTTCAGCTCTAAAAATGTTTACTTTTCCCACAATTTCATAGAAAAGCCAAACGTCCACAGTCTCAACCCATTTTGCCTATAAGACTATTTTGTTATTGTATAACTACCATACGGCCATCATTAGGTTGATACCATTAACAGTGCAAATTTTCAGATCTGTTCTCTTTTAAGAAAGCCCTTAATTCTCTTGTAAAATGTGTGCTTGTGTAGCGGACGGGACCTAAGTCCGCTTGGTAGGGGTAAATCACTCTTCCCTGAATGGCTGGAAGTTAGAGGATCTAGGTCCCTAACCCCCAGACCTATTAGTCTCGTGTCTGCTCTATCCGCTCAGCTGAAGTACAATAGCTTAGGCTTTAGGATTTTAACCTGTCACGGTGAAGACCTAAAGGACGGAATATCGGAAGGTATTGGTGTGTCTTACCCTGTATTCCCCCTAACCACTATACCTTATGGACAGAGGATGAGACGCCCCTACTTCAGAGAAGATGGAAAAATAAAAGCAATAGTTTATCAGTTGAAAAACGAGTGGTTATTTATTATACTATGTACTAGTCTTCTGATATTAGATAAAATAGGAAAGTAATAAAATAAAATGAAATAAAATAATAAATGTATAAATCAAATGTATGTAACCACCATGTAACGTCCAAAATCTTATATCAACAACATCCACTTCACCAGAGTGGCTCAATACCACTTTCAATCAATACTATCAGCAGGTACCTCTAATACCATTCACTGTAGATGAACCTCACATGTAAATAGCAACAACAGCATTAATACAATTCACACAATAGTAACATATAATAACTTCAGAAACGTTTTTGTACAATACACATAACCACACTCAATGTTGTCCACTCTTAGTTCAATGTTCCTTTTGGTTCGGATTGTCCACGTCACGTATGTGCCGACCGTTCACCAATTGAACATGTCCATCGAGAGCGCGTTGCTGTCAGGGGAGAATGGTCTTGGTTGGCAGGGTGGCCTATTTACTCACCCAACGCACCGTGTATCAATGGCTTTGGAGAGGGAGGTGGAGGGAGAGAGCAGGTGAGATGAGCCACAGATACGTCCCGGGCTGTAGCAGTGAACTGGTTGGCCCTTCGTTCTCTGTCGTCAAGGCTTCCAACGTTGGCGACAGGCTAGTAATATAGCTGAAAAAACAAACTGCACTACCTAGCAAGGACGGTCGCCTCGCACTATGCGAACTATACTGGCTAACACCGGATGAATCTTCCACTCTTCCACTCGCCACTCAAGCCGTAAAGGTTCCGTAGCTCAGATTAAAACATGTCGCACACGCAATAACTAAGAGCTGAACTGTTCTTTAACTGATTTACTATCTCGAAATCTCCGTCCGCCATGGCACCGCGCCCAACCGCCGTCTTCATCTCCGTGTTTTCCCGCCGACCTCCTCTTGTCCCGCCCTCTCCTCTCTTCCCATTCGCCAGGGCACCTGCATGCAAGTCATTGATTGGCCGAGCCTATGGTCAAGTTCAGTGGTGCGATTGGGTGAGGCTATTTTGAGGGAAAGGTTATCGTAGGGTAGCCTGGCTCCGCCCGCCTAAGTACTTCCGCTCAATTTGAATTTCCCTTCAGTACTAGGTCTGGACCTGTATGTAATTTGGTTTTCTGGTGCCGCCACAGCGGCCACCAATCAGGGAACAGAGGGCGTGTCTGAGAACAATTACGATAAAGTCTTACACAAGTTTGAGTTGTTGTTGTAGGTCGGTAGTTGATTTACAATGTGCAATTTTTCCCTGATAAATTTAATTTGACGAACAAAACCTGCAGCTGTCGTTGACGGACATTTTCGTGCAGACGCGCAAGGTGTTTGGTTTGTGTACAACCTGCGCGTGATTCCCGGCGCATGACATAAGTCACAACCAAACGTTAGCGATTGGTTATGGCAGATCCAGAGTGGCACTGGGCAGATCCAATCATTTTAAACTTCAACAGACACCCGCCTTCAAGAGAGTTAACGTTTGTCAATTGATTAGGTCCAGACTCTCTGTACAAATGAAATGAAGTGAAGTACGAGAGTCTGGTAGAACCAGGCTAATCGTAGGGGCTACATATCAAGAAATATATGCACACTCTAGGTGTACACCTACACTTGGAGTTGCCTTGATGTTGTCAGTGACGTGCAGTCAGGGTAGGCAAGGTAGGCACTGCCTACCCTGACAAAATTCAAACGTAAAAATGTTTATTACATAATTGTATTTAATAAACTTGTATTTGTATTTGTACCGAGTATTCTTGTGTTTTATATATGCAATATATACGGTATTCCAATTGTTTAGACGTTACGATGACAATTGTATCAGTTACGCAACATCAAATACAAAAACCGGTAGAATAAGCAGTGCCTTTACTGTCCATTCATTGTGAACGGCAACGAAAAACGAATGTGGCGCATGCGCACTTCGATCCTGTATTCTTTAACATCTACGCCGAAAGGCACAACTCTGCTGTGCCTTTGTACGTAAATATGTTATGCCAGTAATCATCTACGCTACGTATCAAACATGGACCAATCGAAATCGAGATATTACTGGACATTTGCGCAGCTGACGTCATTACACCGGCTACACGTAATCCCCGCGAAACTCAAAAAGTTAAAATGACAGCAGCAACATCTACCGATATTTTAGAGCTAAGAAATTTCTCTAAACTCAACTTTACTAGCAAAAATGAGCTCCTGGCAAAAGGGAGGCCTATGCCAACACTTGATGCACTCTTGCAGAAAAAGGGACCGAAAATTGTTCGCTCGTTTCAAACGGATTGTGCGCCGCGCTTGTGCATAGCCTACTGTTGTCACGTAGCCTATTAGCCTAAACAATAAATGAGGTAATCTGGCTTTCATAACTCAGTGCCTACCCACTTACTGACTTCACCGCACGTCACTGGATGTTGTGTGCTTATCAATAGACATTTTCACCATGTGAATGAGGCTGCATGCAGTTCAGGAATGTCAGTGGCTCAATGGGATAATGCCTGGTACTGGTGATCCTTAGTTGAGAGTTTGAATCCTGATTACAGTATTACGAAGAAGCTGAACATGACATTTGTCATTGCCACACACTGAAGAAACACATTATTGAACAGCACCTGAAATTCAAAACATTTATTCACAAATGTTATTTATTGCCACACGGAGCCAGCAGCCAGTCCTGTGTGCGTATGCAAATTAGCCATGTTCGCCAAACAGAAGAAAGACGTAATGTTGACAAGTTATACTAAAAACATCTAGCAAGCGAAAGCTAAACCAGAGTGTATCACTCACACACTTTGGGTCTATTCTAACTTAAGGTAAGAGGCTATCCTTTAAATCTTTGCAGTGACTGAATTGTGATGATAGAACTGATTGTTGTGCATAAGATGTGTGTGCGACTGTGCGCGTCCTTTCCGGCTTCGGCGTAGTGCATGGCAGAGTGGTAGATATAACAGAGTGGCGACACTTCCATTGGACTCCGTTGTAGCGCCTACTTCCGGGGTATGGAGCCTCGAATAGTTCCAAACAACCATTTTACGGCGTAGGAGATCATTCATTTCCATTGCTGGCCGTCGAGTAACTTCTGAGGTAAATTGATTAAATAGCTACCTCTTTTGAATTGTCAACTGTCTATATTGTATCAGAGGCCCTTTATGATGCATATACTGATATTTATTTGTAAATGCACAGCGTAATTATATATATATTTATCTTGGTAGACGACCGTTTGCCTGCTAGTTTGTTAGCTCAACTTCGCCATCTGTGAAGGTATCTCCAGGGGTAAATTGATTAAATAGCTACCTCTTTCGAATTGTCAACTGTCTATTGTATTAGAGGTCCTTTTATGATGCATAATAGGCTACTGATATTTATTTGAATATGCACTGCGTAATTATATATCTGTCTTGGTAGACGACCGATTGCCTGCTTGTTTGTGAGCTCGACTTCGCCATGTGAAGGTATCTACACCAACAATTACGAAGTTCAGTAGTGAATCTAACTTTTATTTAGTTAGTTATTTATGTTGGATTACTATGATCATTTAGGTTGATTTAAGGACGGGTTTTATGATGCGATAGCTAGTAGAAATAACAGTGTTTGTTTAATTATATCCTGGAAAGGGTGATGTTCAGCACATTAAGCCCTACAGATGCCGCCGCTTCAACAATGCTGATTATGATGGGCGGTGAATTTAACCTGTATGGCTTTTTCGTTTTAACTTCTTGTTGACTGAATTGTTTCTCTTTCTTGGTGCCAAATTTATTCTTTTTTGTTTTGCAAGAGCCCTCTCTGCTCTCCTTCTCATTAATTTTTCCTTTTCTAGTTGCCTTATTAGGTCCTCCATAGTCGCCCCATCAGTCCCTGACAGTCTGGTCCCTGGAGCAGCTGCCCCTGGATCCCCTGCCCCTGAATCACCTGCCCCTGGCAAAGTGGCCCACTTGATTGCTCTCGCTGTCTCCTGTCATGTCCTTTTCATCGCTCTTGAAATCCACCTCAATTTCTCCCTCAATCTCTGTAATAATTACAAGGTAATGTTGCTGTTATATATATTTTGCCTTTGCATTTGCAACTACTGTCATCTCCAATGTAAGAAAATTAATTAAAGCGAAACATTTCTGTAATGTGAATTAAATCATCTGCCACAATCAGAAACCAATAAAATGTATAAATGGATCTACCGGCAATTGTTAATTGGGTAGAAATGTGTCGATTATCCACATTGAGTGCAAATCCTTAGAGAATCCCTGACCTCTGGTTGTTTCTTAAACTGAATGTACAAATATGAATTATGCAATCTCATTAGGAGTGTAGTCTATCCTTGAATTACATGAAATGGGGAATATTGTTAGCTGCATGGATCATACCAAAGTTTAATTTGGTGAAATATGTGTGGTCCGTTGCACTTGGTTCTGGAGGCACCCTCACAGAAGGGGGTTTCCTCCTCTTCGGCTTAGGGCGATGAATGAAAACTGTTGGTACTGCATCGGCCCTCAGCTTCAACATCCCTTCTCTTTTTGTGGTAGTGAATTAGTTCAAAGTGTAGGCTGTAGGTAGGCTTGTAAGATCAGTTTCCATTGCACTTCAAATATCATTGAAAAGTCATAATTCTCTACACTTAGAATTTTTATGCCCTTTTGAAATGCTATCAAGTGTTGTGAACATTACTTACATTACATTGTTTTTGAATGTTGCTGACCCCTGTCACTTGTACGTTTTGACGGCTGACCATTGCCATCCATTTCTTCCTGCGCTCTTGGTCCTTGGGGAAGCCATACATGTGGTAACCCTTCTTGGACCGATGACAGCTGTCATGCCAAATTTGTACCGGCTGCCAAATTTGTACCGGGGGCGTCATCCATACGTAATCCACTCCAAATCTGCCTTGCAACAGATGATCGCTTCGTCCGTTGCCAGGCAACGGACGATCGCGTCGAATGACGTGAACATTCGCGAACCTTCTATCTAGCGATCCGTTATCTGTATTGTGCTATTTCGTCCATGACCTGCTTTAAACACTCAGTTTACTTGCTAAATTTGATTAAACAATTAAATACAATACAAATATAAAGTAAAAACAAGTGTACCGTATTTTCCGGACTATAAGTCGCGGTTTTTTTGTAGTTTGGCTTGCCCTGCGACTTATATTTCGAAGCGACTTATATGCCAAAATTGTGCGTACATAATCCTCGGCCGCAAGAGGGCACCGTCATTCATTAGGCCTACAACTGAACGCTGCAAGCCTACTGCACCACCGAATAAATTATATTCTCGTCCTCAATGTCCTCCGGTTCAACCAAAGCTACCCCAGCCTTAGCTGCAATTTTGTGCAACATAGCTGTCACACATCACAGCGCATGACTTGGCCGGCGAAAACTGGAGCCCTCCGCTGGACTTGTGAAGGCATCTGACCGCGGCGCATACGCGTCCGGTGGAATCCCGGTGTCACTGAATTCGGTATACTCTCAGAACTACGAGGGACCGACACACCTATATTGCTATTGCAATTTCATTCAGTCTCTCCAGACTAAACGTTCTTGTTTAAATGTTTAAAAATAAATGCGACTTATACACCGATGCGACGTATATGTTTTTTTCCTCGTCATGGAGCATTTTTTGAGTGATGCGACTTATACTCGGGAGCGACGTATAGTCCGGAAAATACGGTAATCTGTAATGATATCAACATCAGTTATTAGACCGTCACACGGAGCATGCGCAGTTGGATTGGCGCGCTGCATGTTGATGTCTGTTCCAAGATACATCGTGTGTTTATTAAGGAACCCAACAAAACATTACATTATCTAGCGATCCGTTAACTGTATTATGTTATTTCCTCTTTGGCAACATGAGCGCGAATGTTTTTTGAAACCTGCTCGGCAACGGACGACGCGATCATCTGCTGCCATGCAGGTTTGGAATGGATTACGTATGGATGACGCGCCCGGTACAAATTTGGCAGCCGGTACAAATTTGCCATGACAGAGCATCCAAACGCTGTGCAGCCAACCATGGTATGACCATTGATCTAAACCAATTTTGAATTTGCTCAGGGCTATTATAAGTTTTGTAATGGCATAAAGTATAGTATATTTGCAACGTTATATGTTAATGGTTTGCCCTAAGTATATAGTGTTCCCTGCTGTATCCATTGTTGAATCTGTTCACACAATCGCACTCACTTGTTCGTGTCACACTAATTGTTTGATAAAAAAAATTAGTATTTCATTCATCCAAGCGTAATGAGTTGTTATTCTTTAATATATTTGATACTTTGTGTGGCTCATATCTTAAAATGATCATGGTAAAACATCTTGAATACTTTGATTTCAATACAGATGTAGGGTAAAAGTTAAGGTTAAGCCAGTATGCTAACACGAACGTGAAGCTTTCCCTCAAACTTAAAAACGTATCTAAGTAATACTTATAGAAAATTAAGCTTTCAGTTGTCCCCCTACCACTCTAAATGTAAAACTGACATTAACAAATATGCAATAATGCCATAACAGTCAGACAAATACTTGTATGTGTTTTTTTCATTCATATTTACCATTCAATATTGAAATCTCTGCTGTCGTCCCATAGAATAACATTGACTGCGCGGCGTGTTTGGAAATATTGAGGCTTACATGAACCACGTGACAACCACGTGACCAACCTGTTGGCGTGTCGCAACTCTCTCTCTCTATAGCTCTGGTGCATGGTTATGAAGGCCTTGTGGTTGGTTGTGGTCTTAGTCAGGGGCGATTCTAAGTTCAGACTTTTGGGGGGGCTCAGCCCCAGGGAAGCCACCGGGGTATATGAAGTATATAAAGGGGGGGGGGGGATATTCTAATCTATGATTCGAATATCGTAGATGTGATTTCCTGCATTCTGCTGCAAAGTAAATCTAATTATTTATCTATCAATCCAACACATTGTATTTTTTTATATTTTTTATTGTCAGAAAAGCGCAGACCTTTTGTAACAGTTTAACCTCAGTTAAACGTATAATACCAATGAGTATTTCATCCAAGAGGAAAGGATTAAAAACATTTTGGCTAGTCTCTTGCTGTTAAAGAATAAATAAATTGTTTATAACTTAACCTTCTATCTGAGTTATAGACAACACTTTTATTAATGTAGTATGATCTAGTATTATATTATCCATTATTTTTATTTTGTCCTGTCCAAGATTTTTTTATTCCAAGACCTTTATTTTCTTGGTTACTATGCTGTTGTATGTGTAAGCCAATAGCTGGCAGTGTCAGCTAAATAATGCAGTTCTGAGCCACTTAAAGGACAATTCCGGTATTTTGAACATTGAGCCCCCTTTCTGGTTTGTTTAGGCTGAAATAGAGTGGGTGACACCGAAATTTTAACTATTAGTCCTTTCTCGGGTATTTGGCTCATTTTGAATCGCTCCTGCCTGCTTCACAATGGTTGTCGGTGTGCATACACCAACCTGTCATCCCAGCAACCCTAAACGTTCGTTTTCAAAAATGTGCAAGTAACCGAGTGGTTAGTGGCATTTGTGAAGTTTAAAAAAAAAATATCTGCGGAATATATGGTTTCTGTCGTGTTTTATTGCACATTTATCGCCAGTTGATTTCAGTTGGAAGATTCATTACTGCTCGTTGATATTACTCAGCCGAACCGGAAAGGTGGGCTGTTTACGTTGGTTTGAAGTCTTGTACCGTGACTTGAGCACCTCGGATTAGGGAAAATCATTGAAAATGGAATATGAAAGGTGGCTTCTGGAGGACGCACTCGATTTTGAGTTTGACGGCAGAGGATATCGGTATGAACCAGAATACACCCAAGAGGAGCTACGGGAGATGGAGGCCAGGGCTACGGAGGCGCCTGAAGCTCCGGCTGAAGCGGTCCCCAGGATCGCGGGAAATTGGTGGTGTGCCTGTGGGAAGTGCAGGCAGATGCCGACGGAGCACGAAAGTAGGTGGGACCTTGTCGTCGGAGTGGGACCTTGTCGTCACAGCTGGTATGGCCAACCTCAATGTCTCGGTCGACGAGACTGTGTCGCCCTGCATCTCTCTAAATTAAGTGCGCCATCTCCTAAATAAAACCGTGCTGGATACTTTCTTCTGGGTCCCTAAAATTAACTGGAAGAAACGCCCCACACCCGAAGGACCGAATGGCCAACTATCAGATAGGTAAGCTACATTGATGTAATGTATTTCATATTCAGATGCCAATTTGTATAATTCGCATGTAGCTCGACTATAATGTTTTTGAAAACGGTGCCACCGTCTCATTACTAGTAGTTACTGACCCAGTCTTTGCTCTATCCATGTTTTGTTACCCTCAGTCAATACCGACTTGTGGCTTATCGAGTCATTCTGGAGTGGGCCCTCAAAGGTCAACCACTGGGACGAGGAAATCGCCTTGCATTACCCAGTTGCGTGGTGTGGGCTGTTAGGGATGCGTTCCCATCCCCCACTGGACAGTATGCTGGGTTTAAACCCTGTGAAATAGAGGAATTATTCTGAAATCATTTTTTTTATTCTTCTTTTTTTTATTCTTCTTATTCCAATCTATCTATAGGTATATGTATATCCGTCATTTCATATATGATATATTTATCCACAATGCCGTATGTGTGTATGTATGTGTATGTATGTATGTATGTATGTATGTATGTATGTATGTATATATGTGTATGTGTGTATATGTATATGCATGTGTATATGTATATATGTTTATTTATGTTTACATTTATTTATTTATATATAGTTATTTATTTATATTTATATTAATCCTCTATACAGTTCTCTACATTTATCTTTTATTTTACTTGAATCCTGTTTTACTTCTATTATTATCTCTACTTTCTATATTAGCTAAGAGTTTATTGTTTACTTTTTATAGTTAGTTAAGAGTTTATTGTTTATCTTATATTATAATTATTGTTTACTGTTTACTTTTTATAGTTATCTAAGAGTGTATTGTTTATCTTATATTGTATATAATTTAATATTGTGTTGTGTTTCTTTCTGTAAACTACTGGACAATCAATTTCCTTGAGGGAGTCATCCCAAAAGGATCAATAAAGCCTAATCTAATCTAATATCTTACCCTTCTGTTCCTACCTTCTGTTCCTACCTAACTGCATTGCGTTTACTTTTTAATTTCTTCTCAATAAAAAAAACTTTTGTTCAAAAATCGTTGCAGTTTTATTTAGAAAGTGCACTAGTGTCTGTAGGCCTAAACATGTTTTCCTAATGGGTAAAGGTAGACATAGGCCGACTGTATTTACAAACACATTTACAACACTACCACTTGAACACCCTACACTTCACTCTTTATTACACCTCATTACTTTATTATTATTAATGCTGCTACTTATTTTTATACTTATTTTATATTTTTTTCTTGCAGCTATGTGTATGCTGAGGAACCAAGCCTAATAATTTTGCTCTTGTGTAGCCTACTGTACAATAAGGGGTAATAAAAGTGATTCTGATTCTGACATATAAACAAATTTACAATCTGGATCCTTGGTTTTTCAAACATCAGTGTGGCGAGGGAATCTGGATTGATGTTTCCTGATTAAATCTTCCTTGGGGGGTCTCTCCTTAGTGGCAATGTTTGCAGGCCGCTGGACATGTGGAATGTCTTCCGGTGTTCTTTCCTCCCTTCTCTCCAACACGAGTTTCACAAGGTGTTGCGTGAAGTACTGACTAGTAGGCTCATAGATCTTCTTGGCTACCCATTCCTTGCTCTGTTTTGGGAACACCATACTGTATTAGGGCTGTCAACGAATATTCGAAGTTCGAATATTCGTTCGAAATGCATCCAAAAACGCGAATTCGAACGTGAAAATTAATATTCGAATGTGAAAAAACACTCCCGCGGTACAAGCGCCTCTATCTGCTTTGTGAATGAGCCTCTGTCTGTTCGCGATGTCCCTCATAATATTCGAATGTGAAATAACACTCCCGCGGTACAAGTGTAACAGACTAGTATTGTGAAGAGCGAATGTATTTTATCCCCTCGGGGTTTCCGTACTTGGATATAGGTATTCCAGCTCTCACGCTGTGACTGGGTGACTTCTGATAGGTACTAAGTAAACGAGACTATTTTCCCTTCCACGCTTGTGTCATTCTTGTCATATAAATATCTAAGTGCCAACGCTCGGTTACACAAGCGCCTATCTGCTTTGTGAGTGAGCCTCTGTCTGTTCGCGATGTCCCTCATAATATTCGAATGTGAAAAAACACTCCCGCGGTACAAGCGCCTAACTGCTTTGTGAATGAGCCTCCGTCTGTTCGCGATGTCCCTCGTTTTAAAGTAAGGAAATGCCCAGCAGGAAGCCGCCGCCCTATATATAGGATATATATATATCCCACTAATTTGAACCATGGTTTTGTCGCATTATTGACATATTGACGGCAACTGCGTAAAATAGGCAACCAGATATTCGAATAGTTCGAATTCGTGATTTTTTTCCAAACGAATATTCGAATGTCATTTTTGAGCAATTTTGACAGCCCTATACTGTATCTTGGAAGTCCTACACAGAGAACATTATTTCTTAGCCAAGTTGTGACAAACACATTTAGGGGCTTACTTATGAAATCTCAATACCTTCTGAAGTCTCTGTCTGCTGTCGGCCGACATTGTAATTGTTGTCCAGGATGGCTAGCTGTGTTCGGGCTACCATGGTGTCGTACCGAAAATGCAGTCGTTTCGGCAGATATTTTAGCATAACGCTGTGGTACACCTCCAAAGATCCTGTAAATTAAAGTGTTTCATTAGACATTGAGAGAGTGACTACATAGGTTGAAAAGTTGCATAGATCTGTTTCATAATGCTATATACCTGTATGTTTGAAGCGAGTCATCTGCTCAAGGTCTTTCAGCAGTCTTTTATCTTCAACAATATTCCGTAAAGACTTGAACACATGAGACTCTGGCTGGAGCCATCGCTTTGTCCTTTGCTGATCTGGGTTGAGAGCAGGGTGAGGGCATGCCCACTTTCTTCCATCTTGCTCCCATGTGTGCTCCCCACAGATGTGGTGGAGGACTGAGGTCCACCGTCGCTTCAGTTCCTACAGAATATATTACATTTCAAGACTATTTGATAATCTTCTGACTGGATTTCAGTGCAATCTTTATACATTCTTTATGCATTGGGGTTATTACCTCAGCACTCTCACCACAAGATGAGCATGAGAACCAAAAGTGATTGAGGATCGCCCGAATCCAGCCCTGCAGGACCTGATTTTCCTTTTTGTTGGCGAGTGCTACCAGTTTTTTCTTTATGCCTGTGTAATAGTAATGAAACACATTACCACAAATGTGGGTGAGCCAAATGTGAAGGTTCTCCTTCACAGTACAAGATATGTGGTCTTGATACATGGAAGGTCTATCAGGTTATGATTTGATGAGTCATTGAGTCAATCACAATTTACATTGTTTTGATACAACTATTTACCTTTTGATACATGCCAAGGATCAAATTCATGGTGAACATTCTGGAATTCCTCCCTCATTCCTCCCTCATTTCCGAACTGATGTGGCCCGGTCTGTAGTGATGAGGTCTATATCTACTCCTTCATTGAAAATGAGATGGTTGAGGCCCCTCCTACAGCCTTGGGACTCCATGGCAACTGAACTGCTAGCTTCCGTTACCTATTGACGAAAGAGAATAGAAATGAATGAATTAGCAATAGCAAAACAACTAATACAATACACCCACTGAATAATGCTTTATCTATACTCTGTCACCCAGAGTATAGTTTCACAAATCGGACAAGCAGCATTTTAGTTTTACCTGTAGTAGTTGAAAGTGAATGATCTCATTACTGGATAGAAGCTGAAACGAATAGGTGGAATACTTGCAGCTGTAGCCTGTAGAATGTAATAGCGTGACAACATGTGAGTCCTCCTTACTATCCAGAGGAAAACATTTCCAACAGTCTTACAATCCATACCTCCATGTTATTGTATTAAAGAAAAAAAACACACTCACCTGGTGAGTCAGACCTGGCATCTCCACACAGCTCTATGGACTCGCCTTCAGCCTTTTGTCTAATAAGTCGCCTAATGAGATTCTCATGATGATCCTTGTATGCAAAGTGTACTACTGGAATAAGGTAGTCGGATTGGATGGAGTAGTACTGGGATTTCTTCAAGAGTTGCAAGTTTAGGATGCTGGCCCACAGAAACAAGCAAGTTATTCTGTGCCATTCCTCTTGCATCAGGACATGATGCCCACTTGCCATGATGATTATTCAAACATGTCCATTCAATCTTTAGTTGGCTGCCTGTAGTTGTCACTTTTTTATCAGTGATTTGTGCGGCACATATATGGCATGTTCTAAACAGTTGCATGATGCTAGACTCGTTCACAATCCATTTTCTCTCATCCCACTCCCCTTGCTCTTCTGAGGCACTTGAACTGGAGGTTTCACTTGAACTTGACTGTTGACTGAGGCTGAAGCTCATGTCTTTTGGGTCATCCTCAATGACTGAGGAAATGCTTGTGTCCATTTGAAGCATCTCAGTTTCACAATCATCTGGCTGTTGAAAAGTGAAGCAAAGGAATACTTACAATTATAGTGATAACTAGAAAATGCATTTCCTGCAGAAAATGCTGTAGTGCAAAGTGAGGTTGAAAATATGTTTTAATAAAGCCACATAGATTAAGACATAAAGAAACGTATGTCTTAAATCAAGTGATGGGGTTTGAACAAAAGTTCAAAAGTCTAAATGGAGTAAACAATGTAAACATTTGAGAAAATGGAAATGGTTGAAAACAAATAGAGTGACAGCTGAATGAAAAGCGCAAAGCATTGCTAAAAATGCAGAAATGTAAAATAAGTGTGTGTGTGTGTGTGTGTGTGTGTGTGTGTGTGTGTGTGTGTGTGTGTGTGTGTGTGTGTGTGTGTGTGTGTGTGTGTGTGTGTGTGTGTGTGTGTGTGTGTGTGTGTGTGTCCCAATCTGTCAGGACAAACTGCCCAATCTGGCAACACTGCTGAACGTCCGAAAATATTAAAAAAATCTGAAAAGAAGCGCGCGATTCCAAGCTATTCTGAATATTTTAAAATTTGAATGGAGTCTCTAGGTGAAAAATTGAGGAAGGAGATAGGTCCCAGTTTGTAGAGAAGAAAGAAAGAAAGAAAGAAAGAAAGAAAGAAAGAAAGAAAGAAAGAAAGAAAGAAAGAAAGAAAGAAAGAAAGAAAGAAGATACAATAGTTGAGCGCTGCATGCAGCACTCACCTAATAAACATTGTATCACCACAAGTAAGGTAACAATATAGTAACAATATAACTTACAGATAGTGAGAGCCTCTCCCTGATCACAGGGAAAGCAAGGTAACTGCCAGATAAGGACTTCCTTGGGGATTTATTGGATTGGTGAGGCCGTGGCTGTGGACTGGTGAGGACCAAGGATATGCTGGAGGTAGAAGGCTGGTCCACCACACCGCCAACAGCCTGCAACAAGTTGCAAAACACAACATCTCATCAACATTACTGACACAAATATTGTTGTTATGGCTCAGACTGCCATTTGAACGGTTGTTCAAGCGATTATGTTATGCATGGTCGCCTGAGTATATAATAATATAAGATATATAATATGGGCTATGGATATCTATATATTATATATCACGGCCGTATGATGCCCATGTCTGATCTAACCTCTGTGGATACCCCATCAGCTCTCTTTAGGAGACGTTACGATCAAAAAAACATTTTAAAAACGCTATTCTAGGTCAAAATACTAGTAGGCCTATAGACTAACTTCAGAATCATCGTCAAAAACATCAAGCAGCAACAACGAACTCGCTGTTTTGGTCCGTGTAACCTTCAGTTCGAGTCAGATGTTCAACCTAAACTAATCATAAACATAACGTTGTACATGATGTCTAGCTTACCCCGAGGTCTTCTTCGTCTAGCGTTGGTCCACAAAGCGTAGGTACAGCTGCCCTTTTCAGATGCAGTCTCTTCGGACACTTCTTTCGATGACTTGTTGATTTCAGGTAGTCCTCAGGCCGAAAGTGAATGGCGCAAACGCGATGGTCGGCTTCCCGAAGTACATTTACTGGGGTGTTTATGTCGAACCCGAGGAATGAAAGCCACAACTTTCTGACTCTATGACTTTTAGGTGTGTTGAGAGGAAGCCGATGACAACTCCTTTTTCTAGAGATATTCCCGCAGTTTCTGACCGCACAAATTCTTCCCATAATCGACTGCACGGTAACCACAGCTGATGCCTTGGTTTTGAACTCGACAGAAAATGAAGTTGAACGTCTTCTTATTATTATTATTATTATTATATATTATTATATATTATATTAGTTATATATATATATATATATATACATATAGACCTATATATATATTATTATTATGCTTCTTCTTCCTCTGGAATATTGTCGTCAACAGGTGGTCGAACTGTGTAACCAGCTGTGTAACCATGGTTACACAGCTGGTTACACAGCGAGCGGAAGTTTATATGCGGTTGTGAGGTATCTGAAAAAATAGTTCCAATTAGCAACTAACACGGATATAAACCATATATTGCGCCGATATTTTTTTTTCACAAATGCCACTAACCACTCGGTTACTTGCACATTTTCGAAAACGAACGTTTAGGGTTGCTGGGATGACAGGTTTGTGTATGCACACAGACAACCATTGTGAAGCAGGCAGGAGCGATTCAAAATGAGCCAAATACCCGAGAAAGGACTAATAGTTAAAATTTCGGTGTCACCCACTCTATTTCATCATAAACAAACCAGAAAGGGGGCTCAATGTTCATAATACCGGAATTGTCCTTTAAGTGATGAAAGGAAAAAATACTTTTTGGATTTGAAGGAATAATCAAATGGATGAGACCTGTAATAACAAATTTGAGGTCTATTAAATTTCCTTTGTGTAAGTTTCACTCAGAAATGACCATATTTTCCCCTTCTTTTATTTACACAGTTACTGAAACACATCGGTACAACATGTACTAGATTAATAATATGAAAAACAGACCACTATTTCGGGAGCACTACATTATGTCGCCTCACTTTCATGGACCCATACAATTTTATAAATTATATCAACAAACCTTTTTATAAAACTTGTGATGCAAAAAACACATTTTATTAGCTGAGTGCGTTTTCATTGCCATAACAACGTGAGCTAATCAACAAGTACAACATGTTCTAGACCAGTGGTTCTCAATTATTTTCTGTCATTCCCCCCCCTAGGAGACAGACATTTTTCCGCGCCCTCCCTGAATAGAAATGGCCTTCTATTGAGAACCTGCTAATATTTATTTATTAATCGGTACAAAACAACTGTATGAATTGCTGGGCACCAGCATTCTGCATACAATCACCTTATTATCAAATAGATTCATACAATTAGTGGCGATAACATCTGCCACAACTTAAAACAATTTCCAAGTTCAGTTTATTTACTAAATTTGTAACATTTAAACAAGGCTGTGTGAATCTCAAAACAGAGAAACAAGAGCAAATGATTCACTGGGGTTCGCATTTAATTCAAAATATTTTTAAACAGTAAACATTGGTCACTTGTCAGTTTTATCAGCTTATTCCCTTTCCAAAAAAAAAATATATGTTTATCCTTCAAGCATGACTTTGTAAGATAAAAATTCTGGTAAACTTCTGACCCTTGGTATGATGTTTATTTAAAATTCTAATAAATAGTATTTTAATAAGTAACTTATTAAAATGAATATATAAATAAATAGGGCTCTAAGTCCCCTCTGTCGCTTTCATCAGCTGAGGTGTTTTTTTTCAACTAAAAATGGATGGATTGGATTTTCTGATAAAGACTAGCTAGCCTCTTTGACTGACAATACAGTAGAAACTATGTTAGGTGCGCTCGTGCCGCATTTTTTGTTTTGTCAAACAGGAGACGCCCACGCACCAATCAGAGGTAAGAGATTCCTGCAGGAAGGTTGCGCTCGATTTCACTAGAAAATAAAAAAATATTTTCATCATAGACATACCAGAAAGGGGGCTCAATGTTTTCTTCTTTACAATCTACTGTAGTAGGCTCTAGCTCTATTGATTTCAATATGAATACCTAAAGTTACAGTATTACTATTATAAAATGTATTGCACCATGAGCCATAACTGCGACCATTACATTGTACCTGTGTTAGCCTTAAGCCTAGCTCAGTCATTATGCCATACCACATCACCTCCAGATGTGTAATGAGCCGCATTGAACACAAGAAGATCTATTGAGAACACCAAATCCATATTTCATGTTATTTTGGGGAAAGTAATGCAAAAGTAATGTAAAAGTTGTGTAATGTCTTACAATTCAAAGACAATAATATTGAAATGTAACCAATTACTTTGTAATGACAGTAACAAGTAATAAATAATGCGTTACACTTTTGCCTAACACTGGTAGTAGGACTATATAGGACAGCTCCCTCTCTGACTTCACCCTAGTAACAGAACAGACCGTTTCAGAACTCATCCGCAAAGCCAAAACCACCACCTGTCAGCTCGATCCTCTTCCCACCTCCCTTGTCAAAGCATGTCTTCCGTCCATCTCCCCCATGATCACCAACATAATTAACTCCTCCCTCACTACTGGTACTGTACCCCCCACTCTCAAGCTGGCTGCCATCACTCCCATCCTGAAAAAACCTGGTGCTGACCCAACTGACCTTAACCATTACCGGCCCATCTCCAATCTCCCTTTCATCTCCAAAACACTTGAAAGGGTGGTTGCCGCACAACTACAGTCCCACCTCGACACTAACAATCTCCACGAACCGTTCCAATCTGGCTTCCGTCCAAAACACAGCACTGAAACAGCCCTAGTCAAAATCACCAACGACCTCCTCCTTGCAGCCGACTCTGGATTACTCACCATTCTCATCCTCCTCGATCTCAGCGCAGCATTCGACACCATCTCCCACCCTCTGCTCCTGGACCGCCTAGCTGGTATTGGGATCACTGGTGCTGCACTCTCCTGGTTTACATCCTACCTCACCGGCCGTCAACAATTTGTTCAACTAAGCAACCACAAGTCTGGGTGTTCAGGTGTCTCACTGGGTGTCCCCCAGGGGTCAGTCTTGGGTCCACTCCTCTTCACCACTTACCTCCTCCCGCTGGGCACACTCCTCCGTCACCATGGGGTTCATTTTCACTGCTACGCTGACGACACACAGGTCTACATCTCCACCAAACCCACCGCTGCCATCCCCCCCACTTCCCTCATCACGTGCCTGGAAGAGATCCGGAGCTGGTTGAGCAGGAACTTCCTGAAACTCAATGGAAACAAGACCGAGGCCCTGCTCATCGGATCCAAATCCACCCTCACTAAATCACAACACACCCCAGCTCCACTCATAATTATCGATGGATTCCCAGTACCCTTCTCCTCCAAAGTCAAGAGCCTCGGCGTCATCCTGGACAACACCCTCTCATTCGCACCCCATATTCACAACATCACCCGGACTGCATTCTTCCACCTCCGCAACATCGCCAGACTCCGCCCATCACTGACCCAATCCAGCACTGAAATCCTAGTTCACTCATTTGTCACATCACGCATAGACTACTGCAACGCCCTCCTCACCGGACTCCCCACCAAACTCATCAACAGACTGCAGATCATTCAGAACTCAGCCGCCCGGATCATCACCCGCACCAAATCATCTGACCACATCACCCCTGTCCTCATTCAACTTCACTGGCTCCCAGTACACTACCGCATCCAATACAAAACCCTACTCCTCACCTACAAAGCTCTCCACAACCTAGCCCCCAGTTATCTCTGCGACCTCCTCCAAGAATACACTCCCTCCCGCTCCCTCCGCTCAACCTCTGCTGGACTACTATGTATCCCCACATCACGACTCACTTCAATGGGTGCCCGGTCATTCAGCTGTTCAGCACCCAGGCTCTGGAACTCCCTCCCCCCACACATAAAACAGTCAGACACCATTACAACCTTCAAGTCACAACTCAAAACTCACCTGTTCAAACTCGCACACAACGTCTAACTGATCACTGTTTTGTTTGTTTTTTGTTTTGTTTTGTCTTGTTTTTGTTTTATTTATTTCTTATTGCTTATGTTTATTTATTTATTTATTTATTTATTTATTTTTTCCACAATGTCTTGTTTTTTAAAAAATTTATGATGACTATATGCTCTGTAAGGTGACCTTGGGTGTTTTGAAAGGCGCCTCTAAATTAAATGTATTATTATTATTATTATAAGGAGGCTAAGCCTCTACGGAAACAATTTTGGGGGTCTAGAGTCAATAAATGTGACGCTGGTGAAATTGTTGCTGAATAAAAAATCCCCAAAAATAAGAAAATATATATTTTTTAAAACTAAAGGTTGAAGTAAGACCATATAGAGGCCATGCCTCTATGGAGCAAGTTGTGGGTTTCACAGTTTGCCACACAGGATACTAGGGTGACTGAAGTGCGAAGCAAAAGCAGGATACGTTTTAAGGTATTTATTCCTCATACAAATAAAGTTTCAAGAAGGCTTAGAAGATCCTGATAAACAGTCCCGGGTAGAAAAACAGTCTAGGGTCAAAGAACAAGAAGGCAATCAGCAAATCCAAAATACACTGTTCAAGACAACGGTTTACTCACAGGGGTTCAGTGAAGACTCAACAGAGACAGAATGAAAAGATCAGGCTTAAATACTGTGAGACAAATGGCCAAACAGATCACATGACTAATTAACAGGGGGCAGGTGAGTCTGCTAACAAGAGACATAATTAGGCGGAAAAACACAGAGAACAGAAAGTCAGTATTGCCGACATCTAGTGGTCTATGACAAAAGTCTTTGTGACCGTGGCGCTCTAGAATCAATAATGGCGACGCTGGTGAAATTTTACCATTGTGGTCATTTATCGTTTTGCACTTGGCAGACGGTCCCTAAACTCGCGGCTGAAAGCCGACAGCTCATAGAAGCAAATGCAATTCACCGTTCACTAAAGACAGCTTGTTTGGATGAAACAATGGTTGTAGCTGGTTCTCTAGGTTACTACATTTAACTAGAGGTGTCAATTGTGTCGCAACAATGTTTCACTGAGGATCTATTGAACCGCAAACTCTGAATCTGCCAATTTCTTTCCAACTTAACGCTAGTGGTGATGTTTGGCTTGTTGTGTAAAATGTTGTCAGCATCCGCCGTCGTTGGACGAATGTGCTTTGTGTATGTGTTCAATGATGCATCCGTCTGATCATATTTGCTGTAGATGGATGGTTAAATAATGTCACATGATCGGTCATACGTCAGGCTTTCATTTGCAATTGCACTGTTTGCAAGCCAGTCTCCGAGTTGTTGATTGCTCTTCTAAGTGCGCCATATTGGTGCCAATTATTGTCGTGTTTGCATTGTAATTCACAACTTTGCATTGAAACAACTGTTGCCTCCTATGTCAGTATTTACATAGGAGGCTGCCTTGGCTAAAGTGTTGCTTTACGATTAGGCTACTCTAGCATATCGGATTATCAAAAATATATTTTGCAGTATTTTGCACACTGGATACCACCCCACTAGTATACCCTGAGTGCTCTGAATCCACCAGGACTGAGATTCACCACTCTGTCGGTGTGCAGGCTGTATAGAGCGCTGTGGGCATGTCCACACAGGACACATGCCCTGGGGCCCCGGCCCCGTGTTCGAATCAATACATGGCTCAAAATACCTTCTGCCATTCTGTCTTCACCTTAGCTATTGTCCATTTCAGAAATGCGTTTACTCAACAATTCCCACGGAAGATCTAGGGGGGTTGGGTCCTACTGACCGCTGCTCCTATGTGTGAGCTAAGTTACCGGGCTAGGACGAGGAGAGAAATGATCAAGCATAGGTTTTTTTTATTTTATTGAGAGACCAAAAACAACGTTGTATTTTGGACAATGTGCACCGCTACCATTGGTCACAAAATGTTGAGATAAGATGAGACTTTATTTAATCGTTGAAATTTGGAAAATGTGGGAAGCTCAACTTCTTTCTGACAAACTGAAGAAAGAATAATGAGCTTCTAACCTTCTAGTTTTAAAAGCGCAAGTCTGCGGTTTCAACGCAGCCCAGTTTATGCACATTGCGTCAAATTGACAGCATAATCAAAAACATTGTCCCAAGAGTTTTAATTGCATTTTCAAGTGGACTGTATATAGCCACTAATTCTGAGCAATTACATAGAGAAAACAAATCAAAACGAAACACACACTAATTGCTTCCATTAAGACGGGCCTTCTTAATCACAACACATTTGCATGTCCATATTGTTTTGTCTAATTGCTTCATTGAAAGCCACTTTCTTGATACACCAAACCCCTCTCAGGTCACGCTGAATAAAAAAGATCATCTCAATGTCTCTGGGCACATTGCTTTTCTGGGGCTGGATTATCTGGGGCTAAATGCCATGCAAGGTGAAGCAATCTGAAATGCCATGCTCGGATGAACTTGAGCTCGGATGAACTTGAAGTCGAGTAGCAATGTTGAGCAATTGGTGGCTCATCAGGTGACACCATCATCATTTATATAGATCAATCATATATATATACCGCTATATAGTGAGGGCCACATCGACATAGTGGAGGCCACATCTCTTAACATTGTGGAAAGCACCAATATAATGTGTAATCATGACCAGTGATGCCTGATTATCAGCTTTTCAATAGATTACGCTTGTAAAACTGCTACAGGCACTCAAATGGCAATATTGTCCAAGAAGATGAAATAATTCCAACTGACCGATTTATTTATGTGCGAAATATTATATAACGTGCCACGGTTTCCCAGCGATCAATCTATTCCCACCAGGACCATGTGTAATCTATCACACCGGTCGTTACTTTGTAGCACTGGCTGCTAAGTGCCTCTTAATAACTTTTAAATAAAACACACAAGCAAGTATATCGTTTGGTTCTAAATTATTCTGTCTGATGAGCCATGCCCGGACCATCGACCGCCAGACATTGATTTAATATACTCCAGCCCTGATGAGATGAGGAGGGTCCTGGAGCATTGCAGACCCCCCCTTCCCCCCCCCCCCACACACACACACACACCCATGGGAGCCTGTATACTCTATTCAGGATCTAGAGCAGGCTGTGTTGAGATACCAGCTCCCCAAGATGAGAGTCTGTGTGTGTGTGTGTGTGTGTGTGTGTGTGTGTGTGTGTGTGTGTGTGTGTGTGTGTGTGTGTGTGTGTGTGTGTGTGTGTGTTTGTGCGTGTGTGCGTGCGTGCGTGCGTGAGGTATTTTATGCATGCATGGAAGCACATGCATAAAATGTGTGTGTGTATTTGTTTAAATGTTTTATATGTTTGTGTGCTTTAATGTTGTTAGTGCTCCACCTTTGTCTTTGCTTGGAAACAGTTGCCAAAAGAGGATTCACAAAGAGTAGTCGGGATTGAACAGGATTGTATCACCAGTGCAACATCCTCATGTGACTCTGCAAAGCCCACAACCCGCAACAGCACTATTCTCAGGACACAATATTTACATTATCATTTAGATAAAGTTCAAATGAATGCATTCATGCATTCACAATGAGCGACATTGAATGATGATTCATCATAATAATACTGTGGTCATGGGGGTGTGACAATTTGTGATCGACAGTTATGTTTTATCACAGTTATGCTATGCATTTGATCACAATGTCAAACTGAAAACAAGGCATGCTTGAGCTATCAGCACATCATGTCTTCAGTTTGAACCTACAGCGTTCATTAGCTGAGTGCCGCGTGCATCATTCACCTATTTGTCACCTAGAGGCTCCGTTCCAATTGGAGCTCAAATTAGCTTCCTTTTAGATTTGTAAAGTATGCAAAATATTCATTCAGATTCAGTTGGTCTCATTGCCTTACGTTGAAGCTAGAGCGTGAGGATGGGTGGTGAGACTAGAGCGTAAGGACGTTCTAGCAGTGTTGCCAGATTGGTTTTCCGCAAAATTGAGCTACTTTTAATCACGTTAAACTGGAATAATTGGGCAGGTACATACAATTTGGGCTGGTTTGGAAAAAATAGCTGGATTATTGGGGGTCAAGCAGCGAAGCTGCGAGACAACCTATTGTTTTGTTTTTCCACGTTAGCCGGCTTAACCCTATCCCAGGAAACGGTCTCAGGCCTACCCCCGACGTCCACCACCAGGCACTTGTCGCCGGGGCGCAAAACCCTGAACGGGCCATCGTAAGGAGGGCGTAGGGGACCACGGTGGGCGTCGTGGCGAATGAAGACATAGTCCACCGCGTGCAGATCGGGGGGCATGCGGAAAGTGGGAGTGCCGCTTTGCGACGTGGGAACGGGCACGAAAACCTTGGCGGTTTCCAGGAGGGAGGAACGTTGTCTGGCCGCCGACCAGGGAACCGATGCGTCAGGAATAAAATCCCCTGGCACATGTAGGGCCTGCCCGTAGACCAGCTCCGCCGATGAGGACTGCAGCTCCTCCTTAGGGGCACACCTGAGGCCGAACATTACCCATGGCAGCCTATCTACCCAGTAGCCGTCCTTCAAGCTGGCCCGTAGGGCTGCCTTCATGGAACGGTGGAAACGTTCGCACAAGCCGTTTGCCTGGGGATGATGGGGATGCGGTAGTGCGGTGCAGCTTGACCCCCAATGGCGGCTTGGCCCAAGGCGGCCTTCGTGGCCTCGAACGCCTTCTCCCTCTCCACCGTCCAGTCGACAGCCTGGCCAGGGGACTTTTCCTTGAGAGCCTCGTACAGCGGGCGCATGACGTGAGCCGCCTGGCGGATGAACTGGTAGACGTCAAAAACACGCCTCCACCTTCGACGGAAGAGGAGCGGCCCCATCTTTGTTGATGAGATGCCCCAGGGGGTGGATGGAGGACAACCCGAACAGGCACTTCGCCGGGTTGACGATTAGTCCGTGCTGGTCGAGCCTCATGAAGAGGTCGCGTAGGTGACCCTGGTGCTCCTTCTCGGAGGAGCTGGCGACCAGGATGTCGTCCAAATAAACGAAAACGAAGGGCATCTCCCTGAGCGCCGAGTCCATTAACCGCGGGAAGGTCCATTAACCGCGGGGAGCTGTGTTTTTGAGTCTGAGCGGCATACGCAGGAACTCGAATAACCCGAAAGGTGTCACTACCGCCGTCTTGGCGATGTCACCGGCACCTGGTGGTAACCGCGCACCAGGTCCACCTTCGAGAAGACCGGGGATTGGGTAGCGGTCGGGCGTGGTAGCGTCGTTCAGGCGGCGGTAATCCCCACAAGGTCGCCTCCCGCCGTCTGGCTTGGGAACGATGTGGAGGGGTGAGGCCCAGGGGCTGTCTGAGCGGCGGATGATGCCCAGGCGCTCCATGTTTGCGAACTCCAACCTAGCGATCTTCAGCCTGTCGGGGTTATGTCGTCGGGCCCTAGCGTAGACGGGTGGGCCCTTGGTGTCTATATGATGCTCTACACCATGTTTCGCCGTGACCGCGGAAAAGGTAGGTTGGGTTATACCGGGGAACTCCCTGAGCAGGTGTTGATATTCGTCCCCCTCTGAGAGGGAGCTGAAGGGCCCGCCGTAAGCTGCTCGACCGCGGGGACATGCAAACGAGGAGAACGTCCGTGCGTCCACCAGGCGGTTGTTTTTGACGTCTACCAGCAGATTGTGCGCACAAAGGAAATCCGCGCCGAGGAGGGGAAAGGAGATGTCGGTAGTGACAAAATCCCACCTGAATCACTGGCTTCCAAAGCACAGGTCCTCAGTGTTTGTACCATACGTGCGGATGGGTGTGTCGTTAGCGGACCTCAACTGTGGACCGTGGACGCCAGGCGCGGTGTCCTCCACCGTAGCTGGCAGGACGCTCCACTGAGCGCCGGTGTCGCAAAGAAACTCGCGGCCGGAGAGAGTGTCCCTGATGAACAATAGCCGGGTTGACGTGCCTGCACTCATGGCCGCTAATGAGCGCAAGCCTTGGCGTTTCCCGTCGGTTTGAAGTTGCACCGGGACCGGCACCTCTTTGCCTTAGCGCCAAAACGCGCGTGAAAATAGCACATACCTGTGCTGGCCCGGCCTTCGGCGGCCACTGGCGCTCTGTTGGTTAGCCTGTCACTGTCCGGGGGGTTGGCACTGCGTGTTGGGGCTAGCACGGGTGCGAAACTCTGAGCAGCCAGGCTTCCTCTGTCAACGCGCGTGGCTCGTAATCCTCGTGCCCGCGAGCGCCGTCCGGACCTGCAGGGTGGCATGTGTTGGAGGAACAGCTCCATGAAGAGGAAGTTAGGTTCTTCCGCACCCAGCAGGTTGAGCATTATCTCCATATGCTCAGAGGGTTTGCTGTCCCCGAGGCCCCGAATAGCCAACAAGCGTTGGGCCCGCTCTGACTGCGACAGCCCAAAAGTCTTCAATAGGAAGGCTTTGAGGTCCCTGTACTTGCCGTGGTCCGGGGGATTCGCAATGAAATTCGCCGCCCGGGTCGCAGTGGATCTCCCCAGCGCCGACACGACGTGGTAGTAGCGTGCGGTGTCGTCTGTGACGTCACGGATGGCAAACTGCGCCTCCGTCTGCGCGAACCACGCCGTCGGTGAAAACTCCCAGAACTCCGGCAACTTGATAAAAGCGTTATTCGCCATGTTCGTTCTGGTCCCTGAAGCTTCAGCGAGACTTACGTCGGGGTCACCAGTGTAGTCCCGAGAGACGGGAGTCGGAGGCGGAGTATCCAGCACTAAGTTTTAATAAACACAACACAATAAACCGTACATTAGAAAAGTCAAACCGGACTGAACTGGACGGTCGTTCCGTCTGCTAAAAGGGTCCATGCTAAACACGCCCCCCGACCCATAGTTCCGTGTGTGAATTATGTTAACCACCACAATGTAGAGCTCATTTCCTCTACAGCTCTCATCACAATTCCAACATGCCATTAATGTAATGGTTATTGTGGTAAGCGATCGAGTTCAGTAGCATCACTCATCGATCACTATATTTTTGTGGGTGCGGGTAAACGTTTCCGTGGTAACAGCAAGCTCCACCAATCAAAGACGTTGTGTCACACTTTAGGATGCATGGGTAGTATAGTGGTTACAATTACATCCTGAATAAAACGTGTTTTTCTAAGAACTAGATGTTGCCCGTTTAACTACTGGCTTCTACAGGCGCATGTCCCATGGTGTCCCAATATAATGGTGCATGCGGGGGAGTTGCCCAGGAGTTGCCAATTTGTTGATATTTCCATATAGTGTTGTACATGCTAAGGCTTGGCGATATACCTGTAGTAAGAGTTATACCGGTATATAATATGGTCTCTCTGATCTATAAGCTCTCTCTGATATCTATATGGCCTCTCTGATCTTTTTCCCTTAAACAAAAAGATCCCTTAAAAAATGTAAAAATAAACACAAACAAGGCCAATCCAATCGACACGCAGGAAAGCAGGACCATATAAAAAGTTAATAATTTTTTTTCACTGACCACAGAGTGTTGCCGGTTAGGGTTAGGGCCTTGTGTTAGGGTTAGGGCCGTGTGTTAGGGTTAGGGTTGTGTGTTGGGGTTGGATTAGGGTTATGCAAACAACTAATATTTAATTAATGATGAAAAAATTATTAACTTGTGCCAAATAGATATTTTAGTAACAATTAACAAATATAACAAAGGGTTAGGTAATGACTAGTTTGCTATTTATTATGGCACCTTATTTAAAGTGTTTTTTTTCAAAAACAAGTATAATTGTATTGCAATATTTAGCTTGCATTGACTTATATTGGCTCATGCAGGTCAATTAAAAACATAGTACGGAGGGAACTCCACTGGCTTCTGCAGTCTTCTTCAATGTGGTTCTATGCCATCATACTCTGTCTTTGCTAACTTAATTTGTGGAGGAAAGATGGAAGGATTGTTGTTGGCTATTCCCAGCAGAGAAGTTGACTCAAATTTTTGAATTTGCCAATAAATTAATTTGTGGGGGGGGGGGGGGGGCATACAAGTCTTTTGGCCATGGTGGATCCAGATCTGGGCCCCGTTTCCCGATAACGATGGATCTTCGCTCGTAAGATCATTCTCCCGATGGATCTTTCGAACCATCGATAATTTGTCGCGTTTCCCGAAACTTTGTCGCGTTTCCCGAAACTCTTCTTGACATGAACGCGCGTGCACTGCGCTAACGAAGTCGTAGGATTGTAACTGTAACTGTATTTTAAATTTTTTGTCATATGGAATTATTTCAGGGGGGAAAATGCCGTGAAACACACAGTGCATCCAGGATTAGGACTGATATATGTCGGCTTAAGCCTAATCAATTGT
This sequence comes from Gadus chalcogrammus, assembly GCF_026213295.1. Classification (NCBI taxonomy): domain Eukaryota; kingdom Metazoa; phylum Chordata; class Actinopteri; order Gadiformes; family Gadidae; genus Gadus; species Gadus chalcogrammus. The sequence goes on along the minus strand of NC_079426.1, from coordinate 21,332,693 downwards.
GTTTTAATGTCTTTAGCATTCATATAATTGCAGTCTATTTTTTTCGTAGGCTACTCTGCTGTTGTCCTTGATGAGGAGATATTTTAACCCTTTTTAACACAATTTTCATGCGACATTCCTGCGTCTCCCCCTCCTACGGAGCCCATTTCAGCACCGTGTCAGTAAACAGTTACAATCCTACGACGTCGTGAGTGCAGCGAATGAACGTTCACGTTAAGAGGAGTTTCGGGAAACGTGACAAAGAAATTATCGATGGTTCGAAAGATCCATAGGGAGAATGATCTTACGAGCGACGATCCATCGATATCGGGAAACGGGGCCCAGGAGCATTTCACCACCTGTTGTTGTTTAAGCAGCGAAATGCATTGTGTGTGTGTGTGTGTGTGTGTGTGTGTGTGTGTGTGTGTGTGTGTGTGTGAGTGTGAGTGTGAGTGTGTGTGTGTGTGTGTGTATAACACGCTATTTTATGTTGAAATGCGACGTAATCCAGTGTTAACGAAAACGTACACTGTCAACGTATGCTTTTGGCGACTGGGTTGACTCTCAGATAAACGTGTTTCTAACAAGATGATATAATTTAAAGTTACATAAAGTAACGGTTTAATAACACAAATGCAGGAAACACGTGAGCTGCTAGTTTAGCGAAAGCAGCGTCCCTAGCAACCTGACGTCGTTGAAACATGCGAGTGAGCCGATAAAATCTTCCTAATAACTATAAAACTAAAGATCAGACACAATCACTGACTGAAGATTATGCAAGTAAAAAGTATATTTCTCGCTAGAAATGTTATTAGAAACACGTTTAACGGTGAATTGGTCCTAAAATATTGCATTTCCCATTCAGATAATAAAGATGAATAAAGATCATACACATTCACTGACTGAAGATTATTCAAGGAAAAAGTACATTTCTCGCTAGAAATGTCATTAGAAACACGTTTAATGGTGATTCTGTCCTAAAATATTGCATTTCCCATTCAGATAATAAAGATTAATAAAGATTATACACATTCACTTACTGGAGATTATGCAAGGAAAAGGTATATTTCTTGCTAGAAATGTTATTAGAAACAGGTTTAATGCTGTATCTGTCCTAAAAAATTGCATTTCCCATTCAGATAATAAAGATTAATAAAGGCTACGTAACAATTTCACCAAATGCTAGGAGAATGTCTAGCCCCCTGTTGGTGCTATTCCTCCATTCATTTCAAATGGAGAAGAAAGCGTGTTCAGGTTCACGCTTTGGTCAGGCAAAGCGTGACCCTGAACACGCCTTGCTATGTGGACCAACGTATTTATTTCACGCCTTGGCGTGATACCGGGTTGGCGTGTGCCACGGAATATCAGTGTCATTAACTTGCATTGGAGCAAATTCCGTGGCCACATCACAGACAATTTAAGTGATTCCTTGAGACCACCACGGACTTTGAGTTAAGCGCCGTGGTCGACTCGCTCGTTGAAACGGGGATCCGTGTGTGAGCCACGGAATAACAGTGTCATTTACTTACATTGGAGCAAATTCCGTCGCCACATCACGGATAATTTAAGTGATTCCGTGAGACCACCACGGACATTGAGTTAAGCGCCCGTGGTCGACTCGCTCGTTGAAACGGGAATCCGTGTGTGAGCCACGGAATAACAGTGTCATTTACTTGCATTGGAGCAAATTCCGTGGCCACATCACGGACAATTTAAGTGATTCCGTCAGACCACCACGGATTTTTAGTTAAGCCCCTGCCGTGGTCAACTGTGGCACACACACAGATTGAAATGTTAATCTGTGTTTGTGCCACGGAATATAAGTGTAATTTACTTGCATTGGAGCAACTTCGTGGACACATCAAGGACAATTTAAGTGTTTCAGTGAGACCACCGCAGGTTTTGAGTTAAGCGCCCGTGGTCGACTCGCTAGTTGAAACGGGGATCCGTGTTTGAGCCACGGAATAACAGTGTCATTTACTTGCATTGGAGCAAATTCCGTGGCCACATCACGGACAATTTAATTGATTCCGTCAGACCACCACGGATTTTGAGTTAAGCCCCCGCCGTGGTCAACTGTGGCACACACACAGATTGAAACGGGAATCTGTGTGTGTGCCACGGAATATCAGTGTAATTTACTTGCATTGGAGCAACTTCCTCGGACACATCAAGGACAATTTAAGTTTTTCAGTGAGACCACCATGGGTTTTGAGTTAAGCGCCCGTGGTCGACTCGCTCGTTGAAACGGGGATCCGTGTGTGAGCCACGGAACATCTGTGTCATTAACTTGCATTGGAGCGAATTCCGTGGCCACATCACGGAAATCGGCGTGTTTCCGTGATGATCCCACGGATTTCTAGTTAAGCGTCCGTGGTCATTTCACGGATTCCTGTGAGACCAGGCTGGTTCTGGTACAAATGATACATGGTGCTATCTTACCCAGACAGCAAGCAAACATTGAACAAACATTGATTTGAAGTTAATTGAACATCATCATACACTGTTCTCAGTGTAGGAAGGGAGGGATAGTTATGTGAATAAATTTGATACAAAGCCACCAGTGGCATCACTGTAATTTGAAAGCTGGTGGGCAGCATGTCTTTGAAATGGACTACAAGGGCAGAAGGAAAGGAAGCAAAGCCCATAAGTCAAATCAAGCCTACTCTTGATTTGTTTGAAGTTATTGGTTGTAATTTAGCTATGTTTATTTTCAGGTACAATTGTTTTAAGTAAAGACTGACCAAAAGTGATGCCATTTAAAATGCATCATGCTCTGAATCATTCACCCTTTCCACACCATTTCCACAATATCAAACAGAACGGTCAGAGTTGCAAACTAGTAAAAGAACGAGAACATTATTCTAGATTCAACCTGATCTATAGGCATGGTGCCTAGCAAGGAAAGTTGCATAGCAGCACCAACGTGAACTTGACACTAGTCGTGGCGTTTGGTTGCCCTATCAAGATTTTGCACATCAGGGAAACCATTGACAGCCCACGTTGGAGATTTTCCATTATTCATTAGCAAACAGGGCCAGCAATACAGTCGATTGCTAGTAATGCTACCAGTAAGCCATGACTACCTAGCAAACAATGTAGCACCCACAACACTGACGTTGCCATTACTTTTGGTGATCTCGATTTTGCGAAGTGGTCTACCTTTTTCTTTGGTCGCTAACTGTAACTCAATGAATGGAATGCTTTGTGTAATTAAACATGAACCATGTCCTCTGTTTCTATGTTTCCATTGTACACTTAATTCGCAAATGTTAGAATCTCGTTATCCTTCAGATGATTTCACCTGCTTTGCGTCTCTTACGCCTCGTGCCCACTACCTCCGTCCGTTGACTGATCCCCATTGACTTTGAATGGGGACGGACGCGCAATGCATTGTGGATCCGTCCATTCCGTTGGAGCCTTCGGCTCCGTCAAAAAGTTGAAAAATGTTCAACTTTTTCGGCAGCGACGGATCCGTCATCCAATCAGATCGCGTATGCAAATTTAAGCACTGTGACGCGACTCGGGCTCTGACGATACTGGAAAGCGGGTCATCTTGCATCGCAACAAGCAGGAAGAAGCGGGAAGAACCCGGCGAAGCGATTTGATTGGCTGACAGATGCCTCTGCAAAGACTACTCCCCCATCCGTCAGCCACGCCTTCCCACGTCCGTTGACTGACGGTGCAGTGGGCATGTAGGGTTAGACTGAGCGGCAATGCAGGCAGAGCGGGTTTGTTTGTTATCGACAGCGTTGCCAGATTGGGTAAATTTCCCGCCCAATGATAATTTTCCCAGCCTAAAGCGGTTAAAAGTAGCCCAATTGGGTGGGAAATCTGCCCAATCTGGCAACACTGCTCACCAGCCAGGGATCCTGCTGATTGGTTCATAGCGCAGCGCGACTAGATTTTTTCGCGAATCAGACGCCTGTAAGGTCACACCCACTCAGAGGAGGACTTTCCTCTTCTCTCCCATTGAAACCCATGTTATTCACCGGCCGCCAGTACTTTCTGGGAAATGAATGGGAGTCAACGGAGGCTAAGGGAGGACCTTCCTCCCTGAAGTAATTGTCAAAAAGTGATAGGGGGTGCTAATGTCCCTTTACCCAGGGAAACTAACATTATATATTCAAAGGCATTAAAGTAGTCATATTTAAGGGCATTAATTCATTACAGTAGTCTGGGCAATCCACATTTTTTATTCTCAACAATGTTAAGGAGGATCTTCCTCCCTCTCCTCAATGGAAAAGCCTCCACTGGTACCAACCCAAACCACTGTGTTGCAGCATGACATTGATGTTGGTGACTGTCTTCCTATTAAGCAGCATGCCTATCGTGTGAATCCCTCAAAAAGAGCTCAAATGCAAAAAGAGGTTAGGTATTTGTAACAGCATGGCCTGGCTGTTCCCAGCTTCATTGCCTGGAGCTCTCCATGTTTGTTAGTGCCAAAGTCTGAAGGAACACCACGCTTTTGCACTGATTTCAGGAAAATCAATGCTGTAACTAAACCAGATTATTTTCCACTCCTTCGTGTCAAGGATTGCATTGATGGAGTTGGAGCTGCTCGCTAGGTCACGAAGCTGGACCTGCTAAAGGGCTGCTGGCAGGTACCTTTAACACCTTGTGCGTCTGAGATCTCTGCATTTGTGACACCAGACAGTTTTATGCAATATAGAGTCATGGCATTTGGTATGCGTAATGCCCCTGCCACCTTTCAGCGCCTTATGCAAAGGGTGTTGTCTGGTGTAGCAAATTGTGAGGTCTACATTGATGATGTGGTAGTCTATTCTGCTGACTGGCAGTCCCATGTGGAAACCTTGTCTGTTGTGTTTCAGTGTTTGCAAGATGCTTCCCTCACACTGAATCTGGCAAAATGTGAGTTTGCCAAGGCCACCATCACTTATCTTGGCAAAAAGGTTGGTCAGGATCAAGTGCGGCCAGTGGATGCCAAAATAACAGCTATCACTGTTGCCCCTTTCACACCGCCGCAAAATCGGGGCCGGTTCCGGGCCAGTTCGGAGCTAGGGCCAGGGCTTTGGTTTCACACCGCCAAAGAACCGGCTCCGGCCCCTAAAAACCGGTTCAACTCTGGCTCCACTTTAGAGCTGGGCTAGAACTAGAACCGCTTTTACGCCGGGGGCAGGGGGCGGAGTTATCCGTACCTTCATAAACAGGAAGACCAACGAAGACCGGCATTTTTTAAAACACCGAAGTAAACAATGGACGTGAATCCGTGTATGGTTCTTTTTGGTTTTTTCAGATTTTGTTTTAAATCGGAATATTCAAAGAACGAACCATACACGGATTGAATCGAAGACGAAATTGTTGCTGTTGTGTTTGAAACTGGCGCGAGGGTTCTTCTGCGCGCCTAACCTGACGCTTGATCATTGTGTGGTGGTTCAACGCGTCAACGCGCCAACGCAGCTAGATGAGTCCGTGTCCATGCAAGTGAACGGAGCGTTCCCTCTTCGTCATAACTATCAAACCAAACATCCTTCACATTCACCGAGCGAACATTATGAAAGTAAAATGCACATTTCTCGCTAAAAATGTTTCCATAAACGCATTTAATGGCGTAACTATGTTACTATTTCCACCCAGAATAAAGAAAGATGTCAGCCGTATGCTTCTGTCCAAGCTCACTAGCGGAGACGTTTGTAGTGACGTCATGACGTTGCTCACGCCGGCTCTATGGCTGGCTCTGGCCGGTGTGAAACCAACCGGTTCTTAACTGGGGTAAGGCTGGAACCAGTTTGGAACTGGCCCTAGCACCAGCCCGGAACTGGCTCTCGGTTCTTTTTGGTGTGAAAGCGGCATGAGTTCCCTGCTCCCACCACTAAGCGGGAACTGCGTCGCTTTCTTGGACTAGCTGGTTATTATAGAGGGTTCTGCCGTAATTCTGCTGCCATTGTGTCTCCTTTGACTGACCTCCTTAGCCCCACCAAGGATTTGTTGTGGGACACCAAGTGTGAGCTGGCTTTTCAGTCTGTAAAAGCTCTTCTCAGCTCTTCTCCAGTGTTGTTGGGTCCTAACTTTGAAGTGCCGTTTAAGTTAGAGGTTGATGCAAGTGGGACTGGTGCTGGTGCTGTCCTGCTGCAGGAAGATTCTTCTGGTATCGATCATCCTGTTTGCTATTTTTCCAAAAAGTTCTCTGCAGCCCAAGGTAGATATAGCACGAGAAAGAGGCTTTAGCCATGCTTTGGGCCCTCCAACATTTTGAAGCTTATGTTGGCTCAACGCCACAGCCGGTGTTGGTTTTCACCAATCACAACCCTCTAGTCTTCCTAGACCGCATGCATAACAATAACCAACGGCTCATGCGGTGGGCTCTAATGGCGCAGAACTTCAGTATCGAGATTCGGCATAAGAAGGGGTGTGATAATGTTGTGGGCGATGCCCTCTCACGTGTGCCCTAGAATGTTGATGCTGACAGCATGGCTGTCATCTTAAGGGAGGGGGTGTTACGTTTCAATATTTATTTGTCTGTCCCGTTGTACGTGTCTGCCATGTCTCTTTAAGTTGCAGCCTCCTGAGTGGTGATTGCGGACACCTGCATGACGCTGTGGGTGCAGCCTATATAAGTGGAACCTCCCTCCGGCTCAGTCTCTCTCAACTTTCTGACAGGATCCCAGCCTTTGTTTGTGTTGTACTTCTTCTTGGTTGTAAATAAACACCTTTTTGCATCATACTTAGTATGGTGTCCGTCTATGTGTTGTGGCCTTGAGCCGGTCGTAACAATCAGTTGATCAACTGTCTCTTACACACACACACACACACACGCACGCGCGCGCGCACACACACACACACACACACACACACACACACACACACACACACACACACACACACACACACACACACATAAAATGAAAGGCAGGACTTATCTTTACTTTATTCAATGCAGAACTGTCTCGAGTTGTAGCTGGAAATGCCAATTAGACCATGTAATTGTAATACCAATCCAAAATATTAATAAACCTTCTAGCACATCGAAAATATATAAATGTGTGTCCAGACTGCTTCAACAAGTAGGCCCTAATGATACAAGATACAGCAGATACAGCAGATGGAAGACGTGACGTCATGTAATCCTGTAATAAAATGATTTTTTTTTACCTTAAACCGTGTGGTGTGGTCAGTGTTTTAGGCTAGGCTATAGGCATACAAGCTTTCAAATTTTCCATCACTTTTTAACATCCTGGCTGTCGATAAAGCAGGATATTCATTATAGGCTATTTCATTTAGGGCATTACATTTTCGTATGCTTAGCCATCATATTAATAACGATTGAAATTCCATTGATATTACGTTGATCCTTAGGTTTTCTGTTGTATTATTGCACTTTAGTTCACAATAATAATGACGTGATAGGAACCTATGTGTCGGGGGAAGGTTTAGCCGGATACACGGGAAGTGTTGATCACGTGACACTCGAGATGCGGGATGCATTCAATAAAGTGGTAGCCAGTTACCAGTGAACTTACGTGTGCTATTATTCAATAAACACGACATGGTGTCAGAAGTGTTGTTGGTTCCGTATAAGGTGTTATACGGAACCAATTAAAAGTATAAGACGATCCACCTGGAAGGAAATACAAAAAGGGGACCGGTGAGCGTTGCAGATGAGTGAAAGTGGAGACGAGCGTAGTGGGGAAGGAGCTAGCACAATGGCTAACAAACACGGCGCTACATTTAACATCCAGCCACCTTTGATTTTTCCAAACAAAGTGGATACGCAGATTTCAGAGGTTCCGCCAAGCAAGCAACTTAACAGCAAGCTCCGATGACAATCAGGTGAATACCTTGATCTATTGTATGGGAGATGAAGCCGACAACGTGTTAAGAGGCTTGAAGCTAAGTGACGAAGACTTGCGCAGCTACACTAAAGTGCGGGAAGGCTTTCAGTCATTCTTTGTGGTGAAAAAGAACATTAAATATGAGCGTGCACGATTCAACATGCGCAAACAAGAAGAGAATACAACTGTAGATGCATTCGTCACTGCTCTGTATGCCCTAGCCGAACACTGCAATTATGGAACGTTGCACGACGAGCAACTCAGGGATAGGATTGTGGTAGGGCTAGCGGATAAACGGCTCTCAGAACGTATGCAGATGGAAAAAAATCTAGACCTCGAAAAAGCCATTGATATGACGAGGCAATCAGAGGTGGTCAAAAAGCAGCAAAACACATTGCGGAGTGATACCAGTGGTGTAAAGCAGATGGATGCCTTCTCTGTGGAGTTTTTCAAAACAGACGGCATGAAGAAAAAGACAATCCTAATTTCAACAAAACCAAAAACAACAGTGCAATGCCATTCAACAGCCAGGGCAAGACCACAAAAAGCTTTCAGTGCTATAAATGTGGAGGCACTTCACACCCCAAGCATGAGTGTCCTGCCAATAGTGCCAAGTGCCATTCCTGTGGAAAAGTGGGTCACTACCAGCGTGTGTGCCTTGCAGGTAAAGCTGTGCATGGTATTGAGGAAGAGGAAAGTGAGAGCTTCTTTCTCGGTTCTGTTTCATCTGATGCTCATCCATGGACTGTTGATATTGGCATAATGGACAAAGATGTCACTTTCAAACTTGACTCCGGAGCACATGTCACTGTCGTTTCACAGACTGTTTTAAAGAAAAAAAATCCTGGCACACAGCAGCCTGTTCTCCAGGAAGCAGAGAAACTCCTGTATGGTCCGGGGTGAAACCCTCTGGATGTGTCGGGATTCGTCAGACTGCAGCTGAGGAGAGGAACTAACCAGACAGCAGAGAAGGTGTATGTGGTCAAAAACCTGAGAACGCCCTTGCTCGGGAGGCCAGCCATTGTGGCCCTTGGTTTACTCATCCGTGTGGACAGCATAGAGATGGAGAACATCAAGGCATGCTATCCCAAACTGCAGTGGCTTAGGTGAGATACAACAACCATACGCCATCAAGCTTAAACCCGGTGCTGTGCCATTTTCTGTGAAAACCCCCAGGAGAATTCCTATACCGTTGGTTGGCAAAGTCAAAGAAGAGCTCCAGCGCATGGAAAGTCTGGGCGTCATCAGCCGTGTCGAGCAGCCGACTGAGTGGTGTGCCGGCATGATGGTCGTGCCCAAGAAGGATAAGGAGTCTGTACGCTTGTGTGTGGATCTGACCGGCTTGAACGTGTATGTGTGCCGCGAAAAGTACATTCTACCGTCAGTAGACCAGAGCCTTGGAATGCTTGCTGGGGCGAAGTTTTTCAGCAAATTGGACGCCAACATGGGGTTTTGGCAGATTCCGCTGACAAAGGAATCATCCAAGTACACCACATTCATTACACCCTTTGGGCGGTTCCATTTTAACCGCCTCCCCTTTGCCTCAGCACCCGAAGACTTCCAGCGCATGATGGCTGAGGTCATTGAGGGGCTAGAAGGGGTGGTCTGCCACATTGATGACCTACTGGTGTGGGGACGCGACCAGGAAGAGCCTGATGCTCGACTCCATGGCGTGCTACAGGGACTGGAGAAAGCAGGCATCACCCTTAATGTGGACAAATGCGAACTCTCCACAAGTGAAGTAGTCTTCTTGGGCCACATCATCACATCCATGGACATCCTCCCTGACCCAAGAAAAACAGATGCCATCATGGAGATGAAAGAGCCCACGAATGTCGATGAGTTGAGGAGTTTTCTCGGCATGGTCAATCAGCTGGGAAAGTTCATTCCACAGCTAGCAGAGACCGACAAACCACTCCGTGACCTTCCCTCTAAGAAAAACTGTTGAGTCTGGGACGTGGACCAGGCAACGGCGTTCATGTCGCTGAAGAGAGCACTGTCTTCTGCTCCGGTCCTTGCTATGTATGACCCGAACAGAGACACCAAAGTGTCTATGGGCTATGACGATGCATCGTCATATGGGCTGGGTCGCGTTCTTCTTCAAAAGTGGGAGGAGGAATGGAGGCCTGTTGCTTATGCATCGCAGTCGCTAACTCCAACTGAGCAACGGTATGCACAAGTGGAAAAGGAGGCTCTTGGCTTCACATGGGCCTGTGAACGGTTCAGGGATTTCCTCATAGGGAAACAGTTTTGCATGGAGACTGACCATAAACCCCTTCTCAGCCTACTTGGAGCACAAGCACTGGATCTGTTGCCGCCGAGAATCCAGCGCTTCAGGATGAGACTGATGCGGTATTCATACTCCATTGTGCATGTTCCAGGAAAATCACTTTGGACAGCAGACACCCTGTCACGCTCACCTGTGAAATCACGCATGTCTACAGAGGAACAGGGGCCGATGGAGAGCACAAACATTTATGTAGACGCTGTCATAGAAGGACTACCTGTAAGCCCCATGTGTGTGGAAAATCTGAAAGAGCAACTGAAAGTTGACAGTGTCTGCCCACGTGTCATGACCCTGTGCTCAGAAGGATGGCCAGCACATGCGAAACAGGAATCTGTACTGAAAAACTACTGGCCAGAGCAAGCTACACTCACAGTGAAGGACGGCTTATTGCTGAAAGACACAAGGCTCGTTATACCTGCTGCCATGAGAAACGATGTGTTAGCAAAACTGCATGAAGGACATCAGGGTGTGGAGAAGTGCAAAAGCCGTGCTCGTCAGTCTGTGTGGTGGCCTGGTCTCAGTCAGCAAATAAACAAAATGGTGCTCAACTGCAGAGCGTGCATACAACAGCGACAGAATCGCAAGGAGCCACTCATGCCATCAGAATGCCCGGGAAGACCATGGCAAAAGTTGGGGGCGGACCTGTTCCTCCTGGGGAGCAAAACGTACCTGCTTGTGGTTACTCATCCAGGTATGTTGAGATTGCACAGTTATCAAACACCAGATCCACCGATGTCATTGTCCATCTCAAGTCGATTTTTGCCAGGCATGGTATTCCTGAGGTCCTGATGTCTGACAACGGGCCGCAATTTTCTGGACAAGTTTTTGCTGGCTTTGCAGCCTCGTATGGATTCAGACACGTCACCAACAGCCCAAGGTTTCCGCAGAGTAATGGTGAAGCAGAACGGGCAGTACAGTCAAAAATCTGCTGAAGAAGGCAGCAGACCCCTACCTGGCTCTACTCGCCTATAGAGCCACGCCCCTTCAGAGTGGATACAGTCCAGCTCAACTCCTTATGGGTGGGCGTCTTGGCACCACTGTGCCAATTCTTCCCACTCAGCTATACCCTGCACTGCCTGATGGTGTAGCTTTCGCTAGGGAGCAAAGAGAGAAGAGGAGGTCAGATGCTGAAAACTACAATAGGCGTCACCGTGTCAAAGCTCTCAGTGCTCTGACGGCTGGAGAACGGGTATGGTAACTGACACAAAGACATCAGGAACTGTGCTTCAGAACCATTCCACTCCAAGGTCCTACTTGGTGGATCTACCCCAGGGTGTGGTGGGACGCAACCGCAGTCACCTGATACCTCTACATACACCAGTACAACAGTATTTTATTTTGTTGTTAAAACAATCTGCCTTTATTTACTTTGTTCTTCCTCACAGGGTTCAGATAGGGACAGACCTTTCAACAAAGAGGCAGAATAATCCTCTAAGGTCTGATGAGACAAAGGCAGTTTACCCTTTGTTCTCTAGAAAGGGGAGATGTTGTATTATTGCACTTTAGTTCATAATAATAATAACGTGATAGGAACCTATGTGTTGGGGGAAGGTTTAGCCGGATGCACGGGAAGTGTTGATCACGTGACGGGACGGGATGCGTGATGGGATGCGGGATGCATTCAATAAAGTGGTAGCCAGTTAACAGTGTATAATATAATAATATATATATATTTATAGCGTGTGCTATTATTCAGTAAACACGACAGTTTCAATATTCCTGATAATTGAAATACCATTGAAATTCTGTTGATCTATCTATAGGATTTCAACGTTGTTTCAAGATTAAAAAAGGGTGCAAAATGATGTAGAATCAACATCAGAGTTCAGATGTTGATTCAATGATTTAATGTTGACCACGGAATGTTGATTTAACATAGTTTCAATGACTGTTTGCTATCTGGGTATCGATAAATCAATGGCGCAACTGACTGAAAGAATGAAGGTTTAAGTGCCCTAGCGGATGGTGCAGTTGGTGTTGCTATTTTTACGTGCCTAGGCAGGTCAGAACTGTAACATAACCTTGCACACGCGTAGGCTATACACAGCACGAACATGCAAAAATGCGCTAAAATATAATATAGGATAAACTCGTGCAAAGTATATCCCAGCTTTCCAAAAAAATTAATCGTTTTAGGGTAAATTATAACGTTGGTTAAATTATTTGGGAAAGAACATCTGATACAGCGCTAATAAGTTGCACTTTTAAGTCAATGCATCTGCAAACACCTTGTAGCAAACACATATTTTCTTGACACAGACATCATGTACAAGCCCATAACTTTTAGGATTGATGACTATTCGATCGTGAAAAAACATTGTTTTACCGAGAGTGAGTGAAGGAATGAATGAATGCGGATAATGCTTGGTGCGCGTTTGTGCAGCTGTCACGTCAAAATTGTACCGGGGGCGAAAATTGTACCGGCCTACGTCATCAGTTGTTTACATCTTGAAAACCTGCCTGGCAACAAACGACGCGATCGTCTGTTGCCGGGCAGGTTGCAAAAAACATTCGGCTCATGTTTCCAAAAGACGAAATAACATAATACAGATAACGGATCGCTAGATAACACTTGTTTTTACTTTATATTTGTATTGTATTTAATTGTTTAATCGAATAGCAACAGACGACGCGATCGTCTGTTGCCGGGAAACGGTCGATCGCGTCAAATGACGTAGGAAGGTTCTTCAACATTCGCGTCCTACGTCATTTGACGCGATCGCCCGTTTCCCGGCAAGTTTCTATTCGATTAAACAATTAAATACAATACAAATATAAAGTAAAAACAAGTGTTATCTAGCGATCCGTTATCTGTATTATGTTATTTCGTCTTTTGGAAACATGAGCCGAATGTTTTTTGCAACCTGCCCGGCAACAGACGATCGCGTCGTTTGTTGCCAGGCAGGTTGTCAAGATGAAAACAACTGATGACGTAGGCCGGTACAATTTTCGCCCCCGGTACAATTTTAACGTGACACAGCCATCTGTTTAAACACACGCAAACTAAACATGGAACACAATATACAGTCCATGGCAATGTATATTAACGAGGGGACCCATGCATACAGCGACTATAATGACCCATTAATTTGCCTAGCGCGTAGAAATATTGTGGGTTGCACTCTGGGAAATATATATGTTAAACATTGTCCAGAACATCATCCAATGTTTAAACAAGACTAATATTAAATGTTTCTTTCTTTTATGGTACAGTTACAGTTTATACATGGTAAAAGTTAATAGGCCTATTTATTGCAAGGTAAAGGGAACAACCAGTTACAAGGTTTGTGGGTAGATCTAGTAATACCATGGAAACAGACGAGGCTTCTTTTTAGAGTACACTTTTAGCTTGATTACTGAGTCACTTGTAATGTCTTACTGAGTAATGCTGTGAAAACAAATGGTACAAGTACATTTTTATTGCATTCGCAATGGAACATAACATTACAAGGGTTGTAAGAGCCTGGTATTACCCTGGAAACAAACAAGGATTAATTTTACAGTACAGTTTTAGCCTACCTGCTAAATAAATTGTAAAATTAAAGTAAATTGAAACTGAAGGAACTCACCCGGTACTTAAAATTATCTGCTATGACACAAGAAGAAAACTGTTCTTATCGAGATTAATAGTATAAGTATTGGTTTTGTGCTATGAAACAAGATGAGAACTGTTCTTATCAAGGTTATTAAACAAGAAGAAAACTGTTCTTATCAATGTTCGAAGTATTAGTATAAGTATTGATGACAGTATTGATAACAATTCCATAGTTTCTAGGATAGTCTTATAAAGCCTTTTATAAATGGGTGGAGCAATGAACTATTACTATTTCAGAAAAGTTTTTTTGTAGAAATAACCATCTTATTTGTATAGTCAAACTTTGGCTGTTAAAAACATAAACCTTGGAGAACTACAATTGTACCTTCAATTGATGGGTAATTGCTGAGGTGTTTCTAAGAATTGGAGGCCTACTTTCCTAGATAGGTACACACATAATAATAGACTTATTGCCAAGCTAAAACGGTTAGAACAACATGGTAATAAAGTTGAAGGATAGTAGTTACGTTTTTTCTTAGTATTTCAGCTGTAGTTTCTCTATTTAACTCCTATTTACTAATGATAATAACGCAATAATATTATAAATTACAATATATTTACCATCGAGAATTTGGTCCCCTATTGTCCTAAAGAATAATGTAACTTGAGACGGGTTGGTTGTATGAGCAGTTTTCACAGCCATTACTGAAAAACAAATCATTTTTCCTTTATACAAAATAATTGCTTACAAGTAAACTAAATTATGTATTTTTGCTATGAGTAAACGTATAAAGGTCGATTTATGACCAATTCAATTATTGAAATATTAATAAACATTGATCATCATTGGAATCACATAGACAAAAAACGATTAGCTTTCAATTGAAAGTGCTCTGCTCAGTCTCTTAGTTTGTACACACTTTATTTCTCTTTTAAAGATTAATGTTGCTCATAAAGAAACCCGCAACATATTAATTATATTGATATATTTAAATTCTATGCCTGTAGCTCCGACTTCAACCACCCCTCTGCCTCATTATTTCTCAGACTGTCACTCACATTGAATGTCTCCCTCACGCTCTCAAGTGTAGCGCTTTAGTCTATTTGCACGTCCACTCTTCCTTTCTCCTCCGCTCTCCTTAAGCTTGGATTTGTCAATGTTTCAATTCATTAATTTGTTTATTCATTCAATGCATACAGCGGTGCTCATTTTGCGTTGGGTCACAAATTGGGACTTGGTGATCCCACATTGCTGTGTTTCTTCTAATCTCTTTCCCTCTCCGTCTCGGCCCCTTAACCTCGGCGTGTGATCGCTCACCATAGCAATCTTGATAAATGATGAAACATCCTTTAACATTTCCTTTGGCATTCATATTGAATAATTTAGGGGTGTTCACTCATGATCATACAGACAAATTTTTTATGAGGACGCTCTGTTTATGACTTTTTCAGAGTATGTTTGGCAAGATCCGTGTTTGTCTCAAACTAATGAAAGTTACCAAACCAACTATTGGGGATGAGCAGGTTAAGCAGGATCCAGAACAAAATAACACATCCCAAAATAGAAATGGCACATTTAAAGAAACAAACTATCAACCCCAAACAAGTCTCCGCTGCGATATCTAAACCAGTTTAATAACTACACCCTGGTACATGTTAATACAAAGCATTTCAAATCTGAATATCGGCCCACTTTGGGCATGTCAATGTGTCAATCCGGACCAGATCATTTCCTTTACGTCGCAGTGGTTCTACATAAGGTCACCAACCCAACCTTTTCAATATAATCCGAATGCTTTCTGCTTGATTACAGCGTTTTTCTCCGTGCTGTGTGTGAGCGGCTGGCTGCGGCTGGGCTGACAGATGGCAGCTCATTGGAATGCATCACAACCAGAGACGAGGCGCCGCCGCGGTACATTATCTGGTACACTATCCAGGGCGCCGTGCACAGGCAGCTGCTGCTGCTCGCCTTTAACTGGTGCTGGAAATCACACACACACGCGCACACACACGCACGCACACACACAAAAACACACACACACACACACAGAAAACAGCTAAGAACATACAGAAAACACCTAGAAACGGACACAAGGAAGCAGACAATGCACACATATACGGAAATGTACACAGGCAATGCCCACACACACACACAAACACACGTACACACACACATATGTACACACACATACACACACACGGAAAAACCACAGATACACAGCACACATTGAAGAAGAACACACATACACACACACGTAAACACATTGAAAAGGAAAAAAAGATTGCACAAGCACGGACACACACACACATACATACATGCACACACACATAAATACCCTGAAATAATCCCTGCTGCAGTGTGGCAGTGCCAGTTTCACATCAGCTGCCAGGATCCCCCTGCCCCCCCCCCCCCCCCCCCCCCCCCCCAACATCCGCCATCATCCTGTTGAATAATGCAAAAGGGAGTCTACTCTCCCTCTCTCTCTCTCCCTCATATCTCTTTCTATCACTCCCTGCCTTCCTTCCTCCCTCCCTCCTTCCTCCCTCCCTCCCTCCTCCCCATGCTTTGTTATTGGTGGGCCTGCACTAGCATCAGCCCCGTAGCGCTGTGCTGCCGTCTCCATGCTAATTGCATGCAGATAGGTATTCCAGGGGTAAGGCCTGCCACTCTGTCATTCATCATAAGCGGGTTACAGGGCTTAAGGGATCAATATCAGTAGCGTATGAGAGCGCCATCACTGTCCACACATTAAACGCCTGGCCCAACGCACACACACACACACACACACACACACACACACACACACACACACACACACACACTGTGACACACGCACACATACACACACACACACACTGTAACACACACAATGCGACACAAGCACACATGCTCCTCGCGCACGCACACATGTGCCACCATTTATCTCTCCACACCCACACACAATTTATTATCATTTATGTGGTCAACATCCCGTTTTTGATGAGATGAAAGAAATGTAAAGCTCATTAATTACTGAGTGATAAGAGACGGGATCGTGGGAGGGGAGAACAAACGCTGGGGCGCAGTGCATCTCTACCATCCTGTAACCAACGCCTCCCTACGCCACCTGAATATCAAGCGTGGGTTCACAAAAAGTTTTTATTTTTTCACTCTATCTACCAGGTGTCACACAGAGAGAGGCTGCTGCTTCCTCTCGCCGACTTATTATGCAATCGAAATTAATAAGGAGCGGTAATTAGGTCAAATATTTCATGTGCAATTGAATTACAAGCTCAAATTAAATCTAAAATATAAATTGCGTTGCTGGTAGTTCGATATTATTCTTTTTCCACCCATATAGCTAAATCATTCTTAATTGAAATGTCAACACCCCTGACTTAAAGTATTTCCAAATGCCAACATGCCAGATTAAACATAAAGGCATCGTTGACTAGTTGTAAGCCAAATGCAGCCGTCTAGCCCGGATGCAAATGTGTGTCATTTCCACCCCCTGGAGCTTAAATGGGTTTGATATTGTGCAGTTTGAGGTCAGCATAAATCATAATAGTCAATGTGATGCAGTTTCTGGGTTTCCTCTGTGCAACAGTTTAAAACGTGTGTTTTTGTTGCTGGTGTTATGTTGAAGTGGAAGGAATGAAGCAACAAGCCTGTTCCTCTAAAGATAAATTACATTATTCTCATTACGACTTTTCTTGGGGTTATATCGGATTATGTCCATACTAAGATCCATTCCAGAGCAGGCCTATTCTCCGATGTCGACAAAGCCTATGAAAGAATGGCTTAGACACCGGTTTAAGACAACGCGTCCTCCACCTGGACGCCGTACAGCCATACATCCACCTGGACATCTGTAATGGGTGTACCTGGGGTCACGTGGTGTTTTGGGTGTTTCAACCATCACAATTACACATTCAACCTGCTTCTGTGAAGAGACACACTTTCTTCAAAGAGGGTACGCTGGTTATTCTCCTTGCCCCAAGAAGTGTAAACATGGATTGGATAGATGGGCTAGGTAGAAAGTGGTGAACAGCACGGCTCTAGGACCTGAAGCAATGAGGCCAGGAGCCTGGGTCAACCTGCAGTCCAACACCTTTCCCATTGCTCTCCACTGACTTCCCGTCACCGGAGAGGATGGATGCCAGGACTATAGTGGAACATGTCCAAGTGCCTTCCCTCTAAGGAGAACCAGGGACCTGGCGTCGTCTCGAAACGCATACAGGCCCAAAACAGGAGTTCTTCCAGACCCTTCAGGGTCCCCCTGCTCCCCAGCTTAGAGGACCCCCCTGTTCCCCGGGTTAGAGGACCCCCTGCTCCTGGGTTACAGGTCATCAGGCCCCCCTGTTCCCCGGGTTAGAGGACCCCCTGCTCCTGGGTTACAGGTCATCAGGACCCCCCTGCTCCCCGGGTTAGAGGACCCCCTGCTCCTGGGTTACAGGTCATCAGGACCCCCCTGTTCCCCGGGTTAGAGGACCCCCTGCTCCTGGGTTACAGGTCATCAGGACCCCCCTGTTCCCCGGGTTGGAGGTTTCCATCACAGCGAGGTCATCCATGAGGGCCCCTGATCGGGGGTTGATGAGAACCTTTAGGCTTGAGCGGGGCCCCGCACCAGCATAATCATGGATGGTGTAAAGTGGATCCCTTAGGTGCTGCACCCAGTCATGCCTGTTCCTTTATCCAGCTTGTGCCACTCAGATAGAATGGTTGTTCCAGTCCAGAACGAAGCTTTAGTCTTCCCTGCGGTGTGGGGACATGTCAGTACCACTTCCAACGGCTTGTGGGGTATGGAGCCGTAGGCATTGGCGAGGTCGAGCCACTGCACCACCAGTTCCCCCCCCTGTTCCCCCAGGTCTCTCTGATTGGCTGTGACTGTGGTAACCTTGGGAGTCCTTCCTTCTGGACCGAAAAGTCAATGTCTTCCTCTGGAAAGATAATCTGGAAGACGCCTGGCAATAGACATCTTACAATTGCAGGAACATTAATACTACTTGATTTGTCACATTATTGTTTCGATTTCAAAATAGCTTAATAACATAATTTTCATATTCAAGGGTCTGACACTTAATTGGAAATGAACAGTGTATTTTTAGGATCCTATACTGCTCTTCCAATCCGTCGATGGCTCGTCTTTTTTTCTCCAATAGGATTTATAAATCCTATTGGAGAAAAAGGATCTATTCTTTACCGGAGGAAAACCAAGCATAAGATAAAACAACGCATGTGGCGTAAAGAACACCTACATACCCACGCACACTCGCGCACCTCCTCGTCCCCACATACTTTATTATGGGCATGGAGCACCACAGGGAGCCGTTCAGAGACATCCCAGCACGGTGCGCTTTGTCTTCGAAGCTCCAGGCTCTGGGCAACCGCTACCGTGTCTCTTGGCAGGCCAGCGTTGTTTTGAAATACCAACCTTTTTCAAACCTCCAGAGCCTGTAGCATAAACAATGGATGTAGAGGTTTAACCCAGTAACATGGATAATGAGGATTCAGAGTGAAGGACACATGTATGTGGAAACTATTGCACGATCGATCTCATCCTTATCTCCCTGTAGTGCTGCTGTGCTATGGCTGAATCAAACAGAGGAGTCTCCTTTCCCCCAGAAAATAAATACAGGATAGCAGCCTGTTGTTTTGAATGTATTCTCATTATGTTACATTGTTGGCTGTTTCCAGGCCATCTATGGTGGGTCTTTTGCCGCAGATTATGTTTTCCAACTCGTTGAAACAAAACACTGTCCTGTGAAGCATTTATTAGGATGTCAATGGAAATAAACTTGGTCTGAAATGACTTCACTCTGCATACAAGAAAGCATTTATACTTATACAAAGACATTCACAGGCAATATATCTGACACATCTTTCAGGGCCAAAGAGTTAGAACTTATTTTAGATCAACAATGCAGTTGCACCATTTTCACTTTTCCTTGGCTATTGTTGCTGTTATACACCGCAGTGGTGAACCGCAGTCTGGAGTGGCCACTTGAGTCAATCTATCCTTTAGAAAGGTGGAGGAGGGCTTTACCGACGGCTGGGTAAGCACACATTTCTCAACACAAACACAGTTGTATTTATTTCATGAAGCCAACTGTAATACATGTTTCAATCCTAGGGAATATTGATTGCTTTGCGCTGCTCTCGCCTCAATATTCAACCATAGCAGCAAACTCTTGGCATTGGAGGTTCTGTCTTATAGATTTGTTTATCTTTAATAACGTGTTTTGGCCTCACCACATTTATTCAAAAATATGCCTTTTTTTAAGTGGTCAACATTGTATTTCATTGGAATGGAATGCATATGAAGCCTGTTTATTCTGTAGCGTATTTTCCTTTTAGAAAAACCTTTACCCTTCTTTAAGTTCTGTATTATCTGTAAACCTTAAACAATTACTCCCACTCTGCGTGCATGTGTGTGTGTAGGTGCATGTGCACGGATCTATCTATCTTTCTTTCTATAGTGCCCTGGGTTGAGGAATGAATAACAAAGGGTGTGTGTGTGTGTGTGTGTGTGTGTGTGTGTGTGTGTGTGTGTGTGTGTGTGTGTGTGCGTGTGCGTGTGTGCGTTCGTGTCTACGTGCGTGGGTCTGTCTACTTGCGTGTGTGGGTGCGTGCATGCTTGCATGGTGAATGTATGAGCCGGCCTAGCTATGCCTTGGGGCCAGGTGCCATTGGCTTCCTGTGCCATGGGAGGCATTACCCTGACAGGGCAATATGAGAGTGCTGAATTGCACACAAACACAAACGGGCACAGAGAAAAATAAAACGTGTATGTGTTTGATGTGTGTTTTTGGTGTGTGTTTGTGTATGTATTTTCTGCCTCCGCGTGTGTGTGAAGTTTTGCATAAATGCTTGTGTGGATGGGTGGGTTTATATTTGGGACGGATGTTGGTGTTTGTGTGTTTCTGGCTGGCATCTACTTACAGATAGAGAAAATACATCTTTCAATGCTGGCATTTTAACTTTAATCCACAGAGCCATTTATCTCCCTCTGTTTATCATCGCGATGTGTAATGGCTTATTTTGGACCGATCTACTTCACACTTTGTGTGCTTATCATGCACTCATAAACATATCTATGTTGAGTTGGAGTGTTAATACTACCACCCAGAAATGTTTACTCAACTAACAATTCACATGCTAACTGAATATTTAGCATTGAATAAGAAGGGTGTATTTTTCTTATTAATTTTAAATAATATGATAATACCATATCAAGAACCTCATTAGCAGATGTATTTTACAGTGCTGGTGGCATGTAATGCTGGTAACTGAAAATAAATAAGTAATGATGTTAAATGGATAGTGTTACATCAATGAATATCATTCGGTCCTCACACTCCCCCCTCCCATGAGCTGTCAGAGAAGTGGGTCGGACGGAGGTGACCTTTGCGTTGACACCACTCACTACAGGAGTGACAGGTGAATCATGGGGGCGGCAGGGACACCGCACAGAGCTAGGTCTCCAAGTGACATCCAGACCCGCAACAGTGCTGCTGTTCACGCTGGGACACGCACACACACACACACACACACACACACACACACACACACACACACACACACACACACACACACACACACACACACATAGGGACACACAAAATAAACACGTTCACGTGTATACACACACACATAGGGACACACAAAATAAACACGTTCACATGAATACACACACACACAGGGACACACACAGGAAAACACGTACACATATATGCATACGCACATACGCACACACACAGACACACACACAAATACGTTACGTCACTACATGGGCTACACTATAACACACTTGTGGACAAAGAGAGACACACACAGATACGTGAGGTGGATCCATCTTTGAGGAAAGGAAAACTGATGGCTGGAATACGTGAAAGAAGTCCTAGCCTTTAGGTCACTCCTGACACCATCTAATCAGAGGTAACATCAAAATGTAATTTGCTGATGATGATGGATTGGACAAATCAACCTTTCCTGGCCCCAATTCAGTCCCCATTTTGTTTCTTTTGTCAAGCCTCCTCCTTGAATGTATCAACAAACAAAAAAATACGGACAAACTAAAACCCGAAACAAATAGAGGGAGAGAGAACTGAAGTAAGGTAGTATCTGTTTTGAGACGGATAGTTTGAGACCAAACTTTTATTTTTACTGGGTTTATTTTGTCCATACCACAATATCTGAACTTGAAACCCATTTTCCCCACATTGTCTACCATGAGGGGAACTGCAGCCTTTCCCAGACTGCCTGAACGGACCAGCAGCTAAGTGAATGAGATGTGTTCTTCAAGTACCGAGAGTGGTGTTATAATGAACCGACGCTCTCCGGTCTGCTCAATATCTCATTAGCATCGGCTTTTTTTCAGGCCTGTGAAATACAAGTCAGTGGTTTGATGTAATTTTGTGCGTGTAAGTGTGTGTGTTGTGCTATTTCTATCGTAAAAAACCTGAGCATATGCAATACGTAGCATATTTTTACAGAATATTATCAGCATATATATAGCATCATCCTATCAAATTGGATTGAAAAGCCTTGTGATTATTTTAAACCCTATATGAGCTTACTGCTAATGGATGGGCGCATACAACATTTTTGCTTTTCAATGGGAAATACAAAATCGCTAAAACAACAAACAATAATTTGTATTCAATATAATAATAATAAAAAAAATAAAGTAAGAAATGTATTACTATATGCTATCCACAATGCCTAGAGTCAGTTTGTCGGCAGAGGACATTCTAAGGAGCAAGGGGCTCTGTATTTTGAACTTACTTGTGTGTGTTTATTGGCAAGCCTTATAGCCACAAAGTCAGCTAACACTTTCAAGTTGATGACAGCTGGAGCACTATTCTGTAGGCACTCGTTTCATTTCATCTTCTTTATATATTTTACCTGCTTGCAAAGTGAGATCAGACGGGTCCGGCACAGCTAGGACCCACTTCCACAGCAGTGACAGCATCCTCAGAAGATTGACGTTGCTAACGGATGAGCTGTTTGAAGCTCTGCAGCTCTATGGGCTCACCTTGGTTTGTGTTAGCAGGAGTTCAAAGCGCTGGTGTAGGTGAACACTCTCTTCTAGGTCAAACTGCAAAAAGCGCCGTCTCTTGGCGTCCCAACGTCTCATTTTGTGTGTGGGTGTGTGCACTTAAATCTGTAGGTTTTGCTGCAAAGGAGTGTGTGACTAGACATTGAGACACAGTGCCCTACTGTTTTCAGAGACCGCTCATGTGGATGGCGCCCGCCCAGCATCACGTCTGTGGGAGCACAGTGTTACACACGCAGTGTTACACACTCGCCAGGCAGGACGCTCAGATGGGATCAGCCATATCGGTGTTACTTTCCCCATGTTTTTAATAACAGACATTTCACAACGTAACACAATCACAACAGCAATGAATTGTCAAAGCGATGTGAAGGAAAGGCTAAATGATAAGAAACTCTAGCAAGCAGGCCAAAATATATCAGCTAATGAGGCAGCTAATGCGTCCATATTGCGCCACATTGTCTAACTGTCAAATCAAGGGAAACAACAGAGAGTTAATGTCTTGAGTAAAATAAAAATAGACTGTTATGAAACCAAAAAAACAACCAAAATACTAACAAAGCTCCTGAAAGTATGGCTTTCTCCCCCAGATTTATTGGTTTCCAGTTGTTGGCAACGATAGTAGTGTTTAATTTACTCCATATGCCCGTGGTTCTCTTCTTTTTTTAACCGCATATTCAAGTCACAGTCGCAGCGGTAGCACATTTTGGATTTGACATTAAGTACTCCAAAACAGTACCCATTTATCAAGCCTGGCAAACATCCATGGCTCATCACAAACTGTTATATAAAAGGCTCTTGGAGATAACTCATATTAACTTCATACGGGGAAGAAGAGACCCGGGAACAAAGGGAAAACCATGAGAAAAGTTGTTTGACATTTGTCAGAGGTTATTATTATTTCCAAATCGTCCAATTTATCAACATTGCTGTTATGCTTGACTTGGTACGATGACCTCAAGCCAGGCTTTGCTATCCATCTGATTTGTTCATGTTAGAGTGGATGTGTGTGCGTGGGTGTTCGTGTGGGTGTATGTATGTGTTTTTGTGTGTGTGTGTGTGTGTGTGTGTGTGTGTGTGTGTGTGTGTGTGTGTGTGTGTGTGTGTGTGTGTGTGTGTGTGTGTGTGTGTGTGTGTGTGTGAGTGAGTGTGCAAGCATTGCGGGGAGTGTGTTGATCCATTATATTGACCTAACACCCATATTGCTCCTTGAAATAACATTCAATCTATTTTAGCACATTTGCACACATTTCTGTATCTATGTGAAAGTTTACCAATTAGCACATGATAGATCTGGAGGCTGATATCTGCTTAAGGCCGGGGCGGCGGTAGTGCACACCCGAGCAGAAGGAGTCTGTCAGTGACCAGATTGAGACATCGACCTCTCAATCTCATGGGAGGTGTTGGGTAAAAACCAAGCTCAGAGGGTGGATGGTTATGGTTAGAGAGACACAGCGCTCTGCCAAAATAATTACAATGAATAAAGTTCCTGCACTAAGCGGAAGGGAGAGTTAAGCTTTTAAGATTCGACTTTCATAAGAACTCTTTAAGATTCATCCCGAGTATGGGTTTCCCGAACGGCGGGTCTAAAAATAGCAGCTAATGAAGTGACTGTCTCTGGATTAGTGAGAGATCTTTGATGGGAAACAATGTTGTCGACCTTTACCAGTCAAGGGTCTGGCTCTGTGAGGAAGGAGTGGCACTGAACGCCCTGGTTGCTCTGCTGCCGCCGGTCGCTTTCCGCTAGGAGCAGAGTGGAGGCTACTGCACCGTTTGTGTGGCTGGTCTTCAGATACTGGGACCACCCACTGGGAGAGTTTTCCTCCATGCGCGAGAGGTCATCCCCATTCAGCGTTCAGGGTAATGTCTCATAGCTATATACAGAGTATTCTTACAATTCTCCCCATCTGTGATCTAAGGTTAAAATCGAATACTTATTTAATTGACTTAGAAAATATAAAGCATTTACTGATCACTGAGTCTAGCAACGGCTATTTCAGTGTGTGTGTGTGTGTGTGTGTGTGTGTGTGTGTGTGTGTGTGTGTGTGTGTGTGTGTGTGTGTGTGTGTGTGTGTGTGTGTGTCAGTGCAGGGATGTGTCTAGAAAATGAGACACAATGCTATGCGGTTTATAACTTGACGTTTTTAGAAAGCACCCATTTTGATGGTGCATTTCGTTACGCTATATTTGTTTGTCCGTATGTGTGTGTTTGTTGGCGATCATGTGTGCGCGTTTGTTAAGCACGCGGCGCCTATTGTTTCTCATTGATATGTATGCAGTTTGTTCATCCACACGTGAGTGCACATCTATTTGAGCTCAGTATTAATCGGCATATCATGTCAGCACTTGAAATGGGAAACCCTCCATAAAGGTTGTAAGTGGACCTATTAATTCCATGACACAGGATCTAATCTCGTCAACACTAGGTCTTCTTCTCCGGTTTCAATGTTAATTCTAGATGATTAACAGACTCACATCTCATTAGCATGGGAAAATATTGTTACCAATGGCTTCGGGACACGCATTCAACAACTGCTCCGTTTTGAGTGAAGGATACATCACCAGTGGTAGTCGCTAAGAGCCGTTTCAAAGTAAACACTAAAACGGTTATGGCTGGGAAATGGTGCCATCTGCAGCCGCGTTTGACTCCCACCCTCGCTCATAATGTTTTACATGATTAAGTCAAATGAGCCCCTTTTCTATGTTGATTGGCTACACTTTCCATGGCAAAGTTTGCTCTTTGGTGTGCAATTCCTGCCCATCTTAAGTAGTGTTGTGTACTATTTGTGAAGTGTTGTTTTGCGTCTGTTGTGTGTCTTCAATGCTTTATGAGGCTATTGTGTTTACAGTTAAGTGGCATGAGGACATAATTATACAAATGAGCACGGGCGCTACAAAAAACCAACACACACACCTAGAAATCAAGAACAAATACACACACTCACACTGCGAGAGCTTGATGAAGCCAAAGGCCAATAAACCCATAATGATTGGCAATGTTTAAGTGTGCCAGAGCAGTTTGTTTAGCACAACCAGGATGTGATGAGAATGGCCATGAAATGTAATGTTCCTATCCTCCTATGTTATGTCCTTAGCTACATTAAAGTGGAGTTTCTCTGGAAATCACCGGCTTATTAACCCTTTCACCTCAGCACCCCCTGCAGAGGTGAGTTATAAATGAATAACAACGCAGGTTAATACAATGAAGATCTCAGCTTACGTTGCGTGTCAGCCATCTTGATTTGCCTAGTGGAATGATGGAGATGTGTAATATGATCAGGGCCGCGGCTGAGCCAAACGTGCTTTTAGGTCCTTCAGCTCGAGGCGTCCCCGCTTATACCAGTGATTGCATAGCACAACAATTCAGCTCCCAGGGCTTTTCAGTGGGAAATGCATTTGACAAAATGCCAGCCACTGCAGACATTCAAATGACAATGAATGAAATCACAGTCATTATAGGTAATTTGCCATATCCGATTGCCAAGACAGGGGCGCTTGTTTCCACAATTATGTTTGCAGTTATTTGAATTATTAGATGAAAGCTCTGGTCATCCACATCCACAGACAATGAACTCAATAACAGTTATTATTTAGAGAAAAATAAACATCTGTAACTGAGCCCATGGAACAGGAAGGAAGCATTCTTTGTACACTAGACAGGACTACTGAAGGAAATGTTACCATCCATTCATAACTTTCTTCCCAAAAATAAACTTTTGCAATCAAGCCTAATTAATTACCTGTTATTTCCGGTTGTTTCGCGGTTTTGTTTTGCAGCGAACGGAGGCAGAGACCTGTGTGACACCGGCACATGACAGCCCGTCTGGGCCTCGTCTCCTCTGTGATCCGTCCCACAGCCAGCCAGCCTGCTTTGTCACACACCCATTCCCTGATGAGATCTGTCCTCAACCCCCTGCCCCGACACACACACACACACACACACACACACACACACACCCGCACACACACACAAACACACACACACACACACACACACACACACACACACACACACACACACACACACACACACACACTCCACATACACACACCATAGACAGACGGTGCAACCCCCCCAATGTGCGTTTGAGACAATAGAAGCCAGTTGAGCACTACACACACTGCAAACACTCCCGCACAATTTATTCCACATCTTCAGCCACTGCCGAATTAAACTCTTTCCTTTGTCTCTTCTGCACTCCAAAGATAGTGTGTATGTATGTGTTGCTGTCAGTATATGTGTGTGTGTTGCTGCCAGTTTATGTATGCGTGCTTGCGTGTGTTAGTGCGTGCATGCGTATGTGTGTGTGTTATTAAAAGCGTGTGTATATGTGGTGTGTGTTTGTTTGTGTGTTTGTCTTTGTTGCCGCCAGTGCATTTGTGTGTGGTGCTGCCAGGGTGTGTTAGTGTGTGTGTGTGTGTGTGTGTGGGGGGGGGGGGGGGTTGCTGCAGTGTTAGTGTTTTGTTGCCAGTGCATGTGTGTGTGTTGCTGCCAGTGTGTGTGTGCTGTTAGTGTGTGTGTGTGTGTGTGTGTGTGTGTGTGTGTGTGTGTGTGTGTGTGTGTGTGTGTGTGTGTGTGTGTGTGTGTGTGTGTATGTGCGTTCGCGTGCTCCTGCCTGTGTGTGAGTGTGCACGTGAGCCTGCTGTTAAGTGTTTGAGATGTGGGGACAATAACCCCTGTTGTTGAGCTGCCAATTGGCAAGTTGTGTTCAGTGTCAGAAAAGCGTGTTGCTTATTCACCCTCTCTCTCTCTCTCTCTCTCTCTCTCTCTCTCTCTCTCTCTCTCTCTCTCTCTCTCTCTCTCTATCTCCCTCTCCCTCTCCCTCTCTCTCTCTCTCTCTCTCTCTCTCTCTCTCTCTCTCTCTCTCTCTCTCTCTCCCTCTCTCTCTCTCCCTCTCCCTCTCCTTCTCTCTCTTTCTTTCTCTCTCACACTCTCAGTCTCCATAGCAACTTCCTTAGGGATGACAGAATGGTTGTTTGGGTCAAGGGAACGCAAAGTTTGTCCTTTGAAAGTTTCTGCTCCTAATTCAGTCAGTCCACATGCCACAGGGCATGCTGGTAGTTAATCGTCCGACCACTGGTATAGACAGAACATGTGTCTGGTAAATACAATACATGGTGGTCCTTGTGCCCTAGCAGAATTTTTCATTTTTAATGCTTTTTTGGAAAATATTCTGTTTGGGATTTTGGATTTGTCCGTGGCTTGGAATAAATAGGTTAGGGTTAGAGTATACCATTGCATTAGAAATACTTGAAGGGTAAGGGTCGATAGCGATTTAGTAAAATAGTAACACAGACACTCGGGATCCGAAGAATAGTCTGACATTTTGAATCTTTAATCTTGTCATTTCTTCCTTTACCGAGTTTCATTTCACTGTTCCCTTTAGTCACATGTCTGTGAATGTGAGCTCATAGACTATAAATAAGTCGTCACAGGCAAAAATGTCTTCCCATTCCTTTAATCTGTGCTAGTCATCGCAGTAACCAAATCCAGCGTCATGGGGGATTGATTTATGGGGGTTGACATCTTGGATTTTAGATCACAGGAATATGTACGTTGCAGTCTGCCACTCTAGAAGTGTGGTTTCCGATAGTGAACATGGTTTACAGCAGCACACATACGTTCATGATAGCGCGTCATATTGTCTATTTAATTTGTAGGTCTATATAAGATCTTGTAGCAGCTGTATTTGTATACAGCTTTATTTGCTGTGTCCTCGTCATCCTTCGTCTGCCACCCTGGACAAAGGCTGGGAGTGAAGCGCTGCTCAGAATAAGAAAGAAAGGAGTGTGCACACTTCCACCTTATTTTGTGTTGCTCAGCATCTCTCGTTCGTTGAATGAGTGCCATCCATATTTTCATTGTGTCATGGCTAATACAAACATCAAGGATGGAAATATCAAGGTTCAGGTTCAGCTCAGTGTATATTCAGGTGTTGAAAATCCTATTCGAACAATAAGTTGAAAACACAGTTTGTGTTTTGGCTTGTTTTGCAAAACGGCGTTGGAAACACCAGGGTATTGGCTCGGGATATGTAATACTAGTACACAGTACACACAGGACAAAGAACAGTGTTGGCAATTTAACACTTATCTTGACATCAAAAAAGTTTACCAGACAAACAATGCCAGACTGTAAAGGGGGTACGAAATGAAACGAGGTACTGAGCATCAGCCTTTTGAAGACGAGCAAGGGCTGCTGGTAGCATATGTGATGCTGCATTAAAAAAAAAAAAAAAAAAAAAAAAAAAAAAAACGCCCGGAGGAGAATTGCATCTGCCAAATTCTGACCACCTGTAAACACTTGCGAAGGAACAATGTAGACTTCACTCGTTGCAACAACATAAGCAAATTGCCCGCAAATAAAATCCCCTACAGTTTAGGATAATCACACAGGTTATGCGAGAACATATTTATGTCCGGATAGGCCTACCAGGCTCCAAGTCGTCACATATCTCAATCAGTCAAAACAACTATAACCACATTGGCATAGCAATCGCACCGTGTGTAGCTGCTACTAGCTGCAATCTATACAATGCATACTAGCTGGAGCACCAACCAGAATCAGATCACAATCGCATAGGACCGTGGATAACCTTTGGCCAGGTCATCAGGAGCAAAAAGAACCAGCAGCAACGTTTACGTAAACCAATTTCTTACCTTATGTGGCCCTCCACATGCAGGCTAGATGATGTATCCATATCGTGTCACAAACATGCCTTTTACAGGAAGCAAAAGGCTATTTTCTGAATAAAAATGTCAATTTTGGCTGTCTATCTTGAAACTTCTCTAGTGTGTTCACACCAAACGCGACGAGGCAACAAGATCCCATCCAAAGTGAATGTATAGACGTGTATCGGGCGAATTTTTTTGATTTGTCACGTCACACTTTCGCCGTGCACAGGCGAGCGCGTTCACGAGGATTTGAGGCGCGACAAATTCGCTCGAGTTGAAATATTTCAACTTTGACACGAATTTCGCGTGATGACAGCCAATCAGCTTTCAACAGCGTGGCCACTGAGTGACATGTGTAACGTAACAGCCAATCAGCGTTCAACCGTCAAACTCAGTGCAGTGCAGTCCGGGGTGAACTGCAGCATGGAGGAGAAAGTGATTGTTGCCGTTTGCGACTCTCGGAGCTCTATATATAATAGTATATAATATAATATAATTGTATATATAATATCACCGCCAAAAGCTCTGTGCGCCTCCGGATGGTCGTAGCGTGGGGAGCTCATAGGGATTGGGCTTCTCGGGAGTCGGGGTTTGTTTACCGGCGTTGCTATGGGTTCCGGTCTTGTGTGTTCCAACGGTTTATTAGGTAGGTCTATCTAATAAATGATGTCTTCGTGCGCGCCTATCGCATGATTTTAGACTCAACGATTCGGTTGAGTATGTGGGGATTTATTTTCGCAATTGGTTTGCACATTTTTAAAAGTGGTGGGGACAAAATTCGTATTTCAAATAATGGGGGGGACATGTCCCCCCCGTCCCCCCTGTAATCGACGCCTATGGTCTGTGGACTTTCTTTTAGTTTTTCTTTTTTCTTCCCTTCTCTTTTTTGTCGATCCTATTCTATTGCATTTTCAACAGGTGTATCTGACCAAATCACAGATAAACTGTTCCTCTTTTGTTTGGCTGTGTTTTGTCTTGTCCAGCCTTTGTGAAAGGTGTGAAGGTTTGACCAAACGGTTGTTTCCTGTTGCCTGGAGGTTTAGAGGAGGGGAGGCCTGGAGGTTTAGAGGACAGGAGACCGGGAGGTTAGAGGAGAATAGCCCTGGAGGTTTAGAGGAAAGGAGGCCAGGAGGTTAAGCGGAGGCCTTGAGGTTTAGAGGAAAGGAGGCCTGGAGGTTTAGAGGAAAGGAGACCTGGAGGTTTAGAGGAGGCCTGGAGGTCTAGAGGAGAGGAAGTCTAGAGGAGAGGAGGCCTGGAGGTTTAGAGGAGGGGAGGCCTGGAGGACTAGAGGAGAGGAGGCCTGGAGGTTTAGAGGAGGGGAGGCCTGGAGGTCTAGAGGAGAGGAGGCCTGGAGGTCTAGAGGAGGCCTGGAGGTCTAGAGGAGACCTTGAGGTTTAGAGAAGACCTGGGGGTCTAGAGGAGAGGAGGCCGGGAGGTTTAGAGGAGAATAGCGCTGGAGGTTTAGAGGAAAGGAGGCCTGGAGGTTAAGCGGAGGCCTTGAGGTTGAGAGGAAAGGAGGCCTGGAGGTTTAGAGGAGAGGAGACCTGGAGGTTTAGAGGAGGCCTGGAGGTCTAGAGGAGACCTGGAGGTTTAGAGGAGGCCTGGAGGTCTAGAGGAGAGGAGGTCTAGAGGAGAGGAGGCCTGGAGGTCTAGAGGAGAGGAGGCCTGGAGGTCTAGAGGAGGCCTGGAGGTTTAGAGGAGAGGAGGCCTGGAGGTCTAGAGGAGGCCTGGAGGTTTAGAGGAGAGGAGGCCTTGAGGTTAAGAGGAGAGGAGGCCTGGATGTATCAACCTGGTCTCACAGGAATCTGTGAAATGACTACGGTCGGACGCTTAACTCGAAATCCGTGGACACATCACGGAAACATGCCGATTTCCGTGATGTGGCCACGGAATTCGCTCTAATGCAAGTTAATGACGCTGATGTTCCGTGGCTCACACACGGATCTCCGTTTCAACGAGCGAGTCAACCACGGGGGCTTAACTCAAAACCCGGGGTGGTCTCACTGAAACACTTAAATTGTCCTTGTTGTGTCCACGGAAGTTGCTCCAATGCAAGTAAATGACAATGATATTCCGTGGCACACACTCAGATTCCCGTTTCAATCTGTGTGTATGCCACATTTGACCACAGCGGGGGCTTAACTCAAAATCCGCGGTGGTCTGACGGAATCACTTCAATTGTCCGTGATGTGGCAACGGAATTTGCTCCAATGCAAGTAAATGACACTGTTATTCCGTGGCTCACACACGGATATCGGCGTGTTTCCGTGATGTGGCCACGGATTTCGAGTTAAGTGTCCGACGTAGTCATTTCACAGATTCCTGTGAGACCATGTTGGGAGGTTTAGAGGAGAGGAGGCCTTGAGGTTTAGAGGAGGGGAGGCCTGGAGGTTTAGAGGAGAGGAGACCTGGAGGTTAATAGGAGAGGAGGCCTGGAGGTTTAGAGGAGAGGAGACCTGGAGGTTAATAGGAGAGGAGGCCTGGAGGTTTAGAGGACAAGACAAATGGAGGTTTAGATGAGCAGAATATTATCTACTAGGAGCTTCTTTATCATTTTGTTACAGTATTTTATGTCCAAAGGTCCCTGAACTACAGGGAAACACCCACAGGAATAATACATAATGTGTAATGGTCCAAACTCCTGACATTATGATTATATTCGCCATTCACTCATGACGACTTGTAAGTTGCTCTTTCAACAGCATATTTTCGCTGTCATGTTTCTTTGTTTCTTATCTATAGAAAGACTTGGAAGTATGCCTCCGTCGGAAGGAAGATACATACTTTAGGTTATTTGCAAAAGCTTTCAGACTCACCACTGCAACGAAATCTGGAAAAATCGGGAAGAACCTGAGAGCTACACTTACACATTATTCCGTTGAAAAAGATTCTGATGTAATGATCCCTGTTAATGTACGGCTCATTGGGATTGGTTTGTTGTACACCGTTTTTCCCCATGCTTCTTTTGGCACATATACACACACACATACATAACACACCGTGCATAACACAAACAGCAACACACACACACACACACACACACACACACACACACACACACACACACACACACACACACACACACACACACACACACACACACACACACACACAAATGGTGCTCCAACACAGCGGGGATTAACGCCTTCTGCACTGAGGAGTTATTCTGGAGATGAATGGAAGTATTAATGGTGTCTAATTAGCGACCAGCCGAAGTATAGACGACAATGCACAACAATTGTTGTGCGTTGGTGAAAGTGAGTCCGAGCTGTGAGGCAGAGCTGCGAAGCACACCAGGGTCTAACTGAACAGCCGTCACTTATGTTTACCTCGGCACATCCACTGCTGAAATGTACAGCCTCAACGTAATTTCATATAATTTGGTTCCATACGTTGTATGCTAAAGCTGAAGTGTTCTTTTTGGAGGATTAACTAGGCAGGGAACGTCATTATCTAATGCGCTTGTACTCACCTAAGGGTTGCCCACTTCAGGTGATTCTGTGTTTTATTTTAACAGTGCTAATCTCATGAGAAAATCATCTATATTCAGGGATTGATTGCAATAAAAATGACAAGCGCCTATTTTTAACAGTATTAGAAATATGTATACATTTAATTCAACGCAAATTGCTGCGGAAATGTCCAGGCCAGAGATTTGGCCAACCTAGCTCTTCCTCAAGTCACTGAATTGAGGAGATACCTATATGGTTTTACCTTAATGGTGTATGAGTTGACCTATCTAAAGCATTGGTTTACATATATGGGGTGTAAGTCAGGCCTGCCGCTCCCTATACGCAGAGTACGCAGAGTGCGTAGGGCACCAAGTACCTGAGGGGGCACCAAAAATTAAGGTTTGTAAAAAAAAAATTAAAAAAATACATAATTGAATTAAAAGAATATGTAAATTAGTTATGAATAGGCCCACCGTTGTTTGTTCTTAATTGTATACCTATCACTCAATTTCGGCAAATTAGATGTTTTTACCTAATATATAAAAAGGGGCTCCCACCCCCGCTCGCGTTGGGCACCGAAACGGCCAGCAGCGGCCCTTGTGTATGTTTACACAAGACACCTGGAGAGGCGTGGTGGGGAGGAACGGCCTCCCTGATCTAAACCCGAGCGGTCGTTTGTTATTGGATTTCTGTGCTAGTCATGGATTATCCATAACAAACATTTTACAATGTTGGTTTGATTGGCCCTCTCCTGGAACCGTCACCTTATCGTGGTGGAGAGGTTTGCGTGTCCCTGTGAACCTGAGAGCTGTGTTGTCTGGAGCCTTGTGCTCCTGGTAGACTAAGAATGGTTCAAAAAACTCCAATGAATAACGTAAAAAGAGGAGATGTGACCCGGCCCGGAGGAAGCCCGGGGCCCCCGTCTGGAGCCAGGCCCAGACGGAGGGCTCGATGGCGAGTGCCTGGTGGCCGGGTTTGCAAGGAGCCCGGTCGGGTACAGCCCGAACAAACTACGTGGCACCCCCCCTCTCTTCATCCCATGGGCCCACCACCTGTGGGAAGACCCGTTGGGGTCGGGTGCGCAGCCACATGGGTGGCAGCGAAGGTCAGGGGTCTCGACGGACCAGACCCGGGCGGCAGAAGCTGGCTCTGGGGACGTGGAACGTCACCTCGCTGTGGGGAAAGGAACCGGAGCTTGTGAGGGAGGTGGAGCGCTATCAGTTAGATCTGGTGGGGCTTACCTCCACGCACAGTCTCAGCTCTGGTACCGTACTCCTGGATAAGGGTTGGACTCTATTTTTCTCCGGAGTTGCCGAGGGCGTGAGGCGCCGGGCGGGTGTGGGGATACTCATAAATCCCCGGCTGAGCGCCGCGGTGTTGGAGTTTACCCCGGTAGACGAGAGGGTCGCCTCCCTGCGCCTAAGGGTTGTAGGGGGGAAAACTCTGACTGTTGTTTGTGCGTATGCACCAAACAGCAGCTCAGAGTACTCGGCCTTCTTGGAGACCCTGAATGGAGTCCTGTATGGGGCTCCAGTAGGGGACTCCGTAGTTCTGCTGGGAGACTTCAACGCCCACGTGGGCAACGATGGAGACACCTGGAGAGGCGTGGTGGGGAGGAACGGCCTCCCTGATCTAAACCCGAGCGGTCGTTTGTTATTGGATTTCTGTGCTAGTCATGGATTATCCATAACAAACACCATGTTCGAACATAAGGGTGCTCATAAGTGTATCTGGTACCAGAGTACCCTAGGCCGAAGATCGATGATCGATTTCGTGATCGTGTCATCTGATCTGAGGCCGCATGTTTTGGACACTCGGGTAAAGAGAGGGGCGGAACTGTCAACCGACCACCATCTGGTTGTGAGTTGGATCAGGGAATGGGGGAAATTTCCGGATAGACCTGGTAAGCCCAAACGAGTAGTGCGGGTGAACTGGGAACGTCTGGAGGAGGCCCCCGTCCTAGGTATCTTCAACTCACACCTCCGGCGGAGCTTTTCTGGCATTCCTGTGGAGGTTGGGGGCATTGAGCCGGAGTGGGCGGTGTTCAAAGCCTCCATTGCTGAAGCTGCGGTGGCTAGCTGTGGCCTCAGGGTCTTAGGCTCCTCAAGGGGCGGTAACCCTCGGACACCGTGGTGGACACCGGTGGTCAGGGAAGCCGTCCGACTGAAGAAGGAGGCCTTCCGGGATATGATATCCTGGAGGACTCCTGACTCGGTTGCAGGGTACCGACAGGCTCGAAGGGCTGCAGCGGCTGCCGTGTCGGAGGCTAAGCAGCGGGTGTGGGAGAAGTTCGGAGAGGCCATGGAGAAGGACTTTCGGTCGGCACCAAAGTGTTTCTGGAAGACTATCCGGCACCTCAGGAGGGGGAAACGGGGAACCATCCAAGCTGTGTACAGTAAGGATGGGACTCTGTTGACCTCAACTGAGGAGGTCGTCGGACGTTGGAAGGAACACTTTGAGGAACTCCTGAATCCGAATAACACGCCCTCTATGTTGGAGGCAGAGCTCGAGGTTGATGGTGTTTCGTCGTCAATTTCCCTGGTGGAGGTCACTGAGGTAGTCAAACATCTCCGCAGTGGCAAAGCCCCAGGGATTGATGAGATCCAGCCAGAAATGCTAAAGGCTCTGGGTGTTGAGGGGCTGTCATGGTTGACACGCCTATTCAACATCGCGTGGGAGTCGGGTACAGTGCCAAAGGAGTGGCAAACCGGGGTGGTGGTTCCCCTGTTCAAAAAGGGGGACCAGAGAGTGTGTGCCAATTACCGGGGTATCACACTTCTCAGCCTCCCTGGTAAAGTCTACTCCAAGGTGCTGGAAAGGAGGGTTCGGCCGATCGTCGAACCTCAGATTGAAGAGGAACAATGCGGTTTTCGCCCCGGACGTGGAACTACGGACCAGCTCTTTACTCTCGCAAGGATCCTGGAGGGGGCCTGGGAGTATGCCCATCCGGTCTACATGTGTTTTGTGGATCTGGAGAAGGCGTATGACCGGGTCCCCCGGGAGAAACTGTGGGAGGTGCTGCGGGAGTATGGGGTAAGGGGGTCTATCCTCAGGGCCATCCAATCTTTGTACTCCCAAAGCGAGAGCTGTGTTCGTGTTCTCGGCAGCCAGTCAGTTTCGTTCTCAGTGGGTGCTGGTCTCCGCCAGGGCTGCGCCTTGTCACCAATCCTGTTTGTGATATACATGGACAGGATATCGAGGCGTAGTCGTGGTGGGGAGGGGTTGCAGTTCGGTGGTCTGAGGATCTCGTCACTGCTTTTTGCAGATGATGTGGTCCTCATTGGATCATCGGCCTGTGACCTTCAGCACTCACTGGATCGGCTGGCGGCCGAGTGTGAAGCGGCTGGGATGAGGATCAGCACCGCTAAATCTGAGGCCATGACTCTTAGCAGGAAACCGGTGGATTGCTTACTCCGGGTAGGAAATGAGTCCTTGCCCAAGTGAAGGAGTTCAAGTACGTCGGGGTCTTGTTCGCGAGTGAGGGTACTATGGAGCGTGAGATTGGCCGGAGAATCGGAGCAGCGGGGGCGGTATTGCGTTCGCTTTACCGCACCGTTGTAACGAAAAGAGAGCTGAGCCGCAAGGCAAAGCTCTCGATCTACCGGTCGATCTTCGTTCCTATCCTCACCTATGGTCATGAGGGCTGGGTGATGACCGAAAGGACGAGATCGCGGGTACAAGCGGCCGAGATGAGTTTTCTCA
This sequence comes from Gadus chalcogrammus, assembly GCF_026213295.1. Classification (NCBI taxonomy): domain Eukaryota; kingdom Metazoa; phylum Chordata; class Actinopteri; order Gadiformes; family Gadidae; genus Gadus; species Gadus chalcogrammus. Next base: position 21,296,232 of record NC_079426.1, on the reverse strand, counting down.
GAAGGGTGGCTGGCGTCTCCCTTAGGGATAGGGTGAGAAGCTCAGCCATCCGTGAGGAACTCGGATTAGAGCCGCTGCTCCTTTACTTAGAAAGGAGTCAGCTGAGGTGGTTCGGGCATCTGGTAAGGATGCCCACTGGGCGCCTTCCTTGGGAGGTGTTTCAGGCACGTCCAGTGGGGAGGAGACCTCGGGGAAGACCCAGGACTAGGTGGAGAGATTATATCTCAACACTGGCCTGGGAACGCCTCGGGATCCCCCCGTCAGAGCTGGTCAATGTGGCCCGGGAAAGGGAAGTCTGGGGCCCCCTGCTTGAGCTGCTCCCCCCGCGACCCGACCCCGGATAAGCGGAGGAGGATGAGGGTTTGATTGGCACAATAGACAACGCTAAAGTCACGCACCATTAAGGTAAACTCACTTGCTAGATAGGTGAACTCACAAACCATTAAGGTAAACTCAAACACCATTAAGGTAAACTCACACGACATTAAGGTAAACTCACTCACTAGATAAATAGGTAGCAGGTTACTCATGCATCTGGCTGTTCGGAGCGTGGATGGGCATAATCAAAATCACTGTTTATGGTGACTTATTTTGTTTTGTAAAAAGTCAGTTCACTAGAAATAACCAGTCATCACCAGTGAAAATTCACCTTATCTATTTACTCCTTTACTCATTCAATACAAATATTTTTTTCACATGTAGGCCTATGCCAACACACACACACACACACACACACACACACACACACACACACACACACACACACACACACACACACACACACACACACACACACACACACAATAACGGCCACAGAAGGCCGGTGGCATTTGGCCAGGAGTGAGTGGGGGCCAGGTACATACACACCATGAAGACACACAAATCTGACAACAGCCTCCCTCCCCAGAGAACAGCCCACACACACCCATGAACCCAGAATCATTAAGACTAAATAACAAGGGCAGAGTTTGTTGAGCGCCAAACAGTAAATCACTCTGAATAGTATTCTCTAAAATGCCTTATCACAAAGACCAAAGTTCTGTATTGACATTGTTTACATCAGTGGCTGGAGCGCCCACGCTCATTGATTCTTTGCCGAATCAGTACAAGGAAGTTACTCTGACAAATAATATCGCTAGCTGATGTCTTAGTGAAGCCAGACGAGACAGTGATGATGGTTTGATCACCCAGACGGCTATTGTCTTTTAAGTGGTTCAAGCGTCCCTGGTGAGTCAGACGATTGACTCATTTACCACCACAGACACAACGTGACCATGCTACTAATCGGCTGGGGTTTTCCCCCCTGTAATGTTCTAGATTTGCTTTTATAGCAACGGCTGCAGTAAACAAGACACTATCCTTGACCCTTGGCAATCTGTATCCTGGCAGACCGTGCAGCAGCAGCCCCCCCCCCCCCCCCCCCCCCCCCCCCCCACACACACACACAAACACAAACACACACACACACACACACACAGGGAGCGAGAGCAGGGCGGTCCGGAACTGAGGCTGAGGCTGGACTGCAGGACTCTGTGGGTTTGTCTTGATGGTCCCAAGCCCCCTGGGCATCCTGGAGCACAATGGCCTAACCTCCACTCACTGCTTTAATGACCTGTATTTCTTCTCCCCGTACACCACTCTGGATGAAGGCGTCTGTTAAACGACCAAGTTGCAAACATTCAGCAGAGAATGGCAGTTGGACAGAAGGCAAGCCACTAAAAGCCCCCAGATTGAACCGGTCCGGCCAGACCGCGCCGTTGCCAATGACAACAAGGCTGGATCTGAATCTGCAAATAGATGGCCAAAGCGAACACAACGGGACATGGCCAAGGCACTTATCAGGCTCAGAGGCGCCGCCAGTTCTGATCTGACTTACCTCCGCTATGCCTTCACTTTCTGCAACTTTCACACTTTGAAGGTTTTCAATGTCACGATCAATAATCAATACTGTGGGGTTACCTTAATGCTGTGCTTCTGCTATTGTGTTCTCGGTCTCAGTCTCTCCCACCTTTATGCTCGTCATTTTACTTTGTATTCTCTCTCTCTCGTTTTCTTTCAGCTTTCTTTTCGATGCTCATTTCCCTGAGGCATGTGTACGATACGTTTTAAGGCGACCATTTAAAGGCATATAATTGATTCATCAGATTAATATTCAATTAGCTCCTTTCAATCATGCATGCGTTATAAATATATATATATATATATATATATATATATATATATATATATATATATATATATATATATCTGTATTGACATATTATATATATATATATATATATATAGTGTACAGTACTGCCACAAAATAATGCTTGAGTCTCATGCAAATTGTTACAGTGGCCAAATCTGATAGTAGAATGCTTTGGGAAAATAGGGTCTCATTAACAATGAGCCTTGTTATATAGTTAATCTCTCTAGAGAGAGATCAAGAAATAGAAGAAGAGAGAGATAGTTGTTGACATTTTTTATCCCTATATTATCAACAAGTTGATCATTGTTTCATCGTCGTATTTCCATGATCGTATTTCCCTCCACAAAACAGAGGAGGCAGTTTGGAGAGGCGGCATGGTGTGTGCGCGGACGGGGGTACGTATGCGCGTGTTTAAGTGCCGAGATTTGTGCATCTATGCATGTGTGAGACTGTAAAATTAGCATATGCCGCATGAGCATATCGTCTTCTAGTCTGTGTTACGGCCCGTGTGAAAAAATATTTCAAATAGAGATAAGGGAGAAGCATATGGAGGTCGTTCATTATGTTCTGACTGCATGTGTGCGTGCATGTCATTTATGCATAAGTGGATTTGATTTTTTATCGTGTGTGTGGGTGTTTGCGGGGGAGGGGGGGTTTGTGTGTGTGTGTGTGTTTGTGTGTGCATAGTGACTGTGTGTGTCTGTTTTTCAGCACAGCTACCTAGTTTTTATAAAACTTTGTTATGCAATCACATCTGATCCGGTGATTAACATGGGAATAATAATAAGGATAATAATCAAAGTGACCGAGTTTGAACCAATTTTTGATGGATAGACTGAGAAAGCGTGTCCAGAATATATTTTATTTTGCATATGAAAGAAGGCGGGATATGTCTGGGGGGAGGAATCGAATTACGACACAGGGCGTCCTGCTGGGTCTTTCTCATTCACAACATAAATATATATATATATATATATATATATATATATATATATATATGTGTGTAAGTGAATAAACATATAAATACACAGTGTTCTTTAAAGCCCAGTTCAGACCAAAGATTCACCTTGCAACGGCTTGCAACGAGACGGTTTTAGAACGTCGCAGGGGCGGTGTGAACGGGTCGTTGCAAGCATAGTTGCAAGCCGTTGCAAGCCGTTGCAAGGCGTCGCAAGGCGTCGCAAGGCGTTGCAAGGAGTCGCCAGAGATTGAACATGTCAAATCGCAAGGTCCAGTTTTAGAACGCGGCGATTTAACTATTCCTCTTCAGCCAATCACAGCACAGAACAACTTGTACGTCACGGCCTTACTCCGTCCCGGTACCGTACTGTCGTATTTTGTTGATGTATTTGCACTTTTAATCTTGCTGAATTCTATGACGAATAATTGTGTCCAAATACAGATATGAGGACGACAAATGACCTGAAAAGATTTGGTTGGGGTTTGTCTCATTTTTCCTGCATTTACAGTGTGGGCGCAGAATTCGACGGTGCGCTAGATTGATTGTGGCATCGTTGATTGCGACCTGCGTTGCTTGTGGACTCTGTGATGATCGCAGACACGAATAATTGTGTCCAAATACAGATATGAGGACGACAAATGACCTGAAAACACTTGGTTGGGGTTTGACTCATTTTCCCCGCATTTACAGTGTGGTCGCAGATTTCGACGGTCTGCTGTCATGAATTGTGACCCATCGGGGATTGCGACCTGCTGCTTGTGGACTCTGTGATGATCGCAGACATGAATAATTGTGTCCAAATACAAATATGAGGATGACAAATTACCTGAAAACATTTGGTTGGAGTTTGACTCATTTTCCCCGCATTTACAGTGTGGTCGCAGATTTCGACGGTCTGCTGTCATGAATTGTGACCCATCGGGAATTGCGACCTGCCGCTTGTGGACTCTGTGATAATCGCAGACATGAATAATTGTGTGCACATACAGATATGAGGACGACAAATGACCGGAAAATGCAATGTATCCAACAACGGGTAATCTAAACTAACTGTAAGCTCCAGCTATTTACTCCAATGCAGATATAGTGGAGAATGACAAGACATAGTAACTCTAGCCTACTCTCAAGTAAAATAAAAATAAAACTAATTGCAAACCTAACTAATCGCAAACCTAACTAATCTAACCTAACCTACGCAAATGATGATGTTGCGGCTCTCAGCATGTGCCAGAGCGTTCACAGTTGCTATGGAAACCACCTAGCGTCGCAGCCCGTTGCAGCGCGTTGCAGCCAGTGTGAACTGCCCAGTTTTAGAACGTCGCAGCCCATCTCGTTGCAAGGCGTTGCAAGGCGTTGCAAGGCGTTGCGAGTTGCAAGCCGTTGCAAGGTGAATCTTTGGTCTGAACTGGGCTTTAAGTGCTGTGAGCTAAGCTCCCAGTTACTCTACATCAGGGATGGGCAACTTTCATGATAAAGAGGGCCACATTTTTTATCAGAACCATCGGAGGGCCACATGACTGCACACTTCAACTAAACGTGAGCTGAGAGAAGCTACATAATTTTGAATTTGGTAGATGATTTCCTGTATTCTGGTGCATTTTGGCGATGGCCACTACCTAAAAAATCGTCCAGAATCATAACCTATGTACGGTATGTTAATTGAACCAACATACATTAATTTCATGTTTTCCATGCTCAAACAGCCACATGAATGGTCAGTATTTTTATCAGTGCAAAGGGCTCACATATATCATCATTCAATGAAGTCAAAAAACTGAAAAACAGTGGCCCAACATTAAGTGCAACAACTCAATGAACTCAAACCCAACAAACAGTTGTAGTAGTTGTAGTGGCGACTTAAGTGGATCTTTAATGACTGATATCGCTTCTAAGCAAACTAGACGCATGGGTTTGCCTTTGAATTCTATGAATTCTTCTCATCTTTCTTGAACGAGTTTTCTGTAACTCGATCAATTATTATTATTATTATATATATATATATATATATATATATATATATATATATATATTTTTTTTATTTTTTTTATTTTTTTTTTTTAATTATGTGCGGGCTGAGTGGGCATGCGGGCCGCCAGTTGCCCATCCCTGCTCTACATTCAATTGAGCTTCCCTACACAGAAGCTACCTTCCAGAGAAATTAGCTAAACTACGAAAATCTGAAGCTACTTTTTATGCTTATTCAATACTATATCAGTGATCAATATAACTATCAGTGAAATAGATACGCGTGTAAAAATGTTCTGTTCAATTGTTTATCACACAATCATTAAACTGAGATCTTAACTAACATCACATAACATCACAAAAAAATTATAATTTCCCTCTGCTATCAACGTTGTGTGTCTGGTCTGTGTGTGTGTCTCTATGGTCATAGCATCAGCTCAATGATTGATTTGTGATGTCACTGTCGTACCAAAGCCCCATAGAACACATTGCGTCCGCCCATGTCTATCGTCCGTGTAGGGAGGGACAAAATCTGAGATTTATTTCAGACTGCAACAGCAATCTCCGCTCTGCATGAGGGTCAGAAATGATCAGGAAATGTGACGTGTGAGGACGCTGCCGTCCACTGCCAATGCTCTATTAGATCAATACTGTCACGGTTGCTCTATGATTTGCTCCCCAGGCATTGGTTCTTAGACAGGTGCGGGGCGTGGCGAGCGGAGCTGGGCACCGCAACGTGGCACACCTGGACCTCATCAACTAATCACACACTTTCTTAAGCCTGGCGGGGACTTCTCATGAGACATTAAGCCAATCTAGTAAAGTCACTACTGGGAGCGAAACTTCTACCCAACTCTGTGTATATTGTATATTTATATTGTATTATAAAGAAATTCTCTAGCCCTTCATTCCAGTAGAGGGCCAAAACTTTGTACCTCACATATATATATATATATATATATATATATATATATATATATATGTATATATATATTAGAGCTGTCAGTTAAACGCGTTATTAACGGCGTTAACGCAAACCACTTTTAACGGCGTTAAAAATTTTATCGCACGATTAACACAATTCTTTTATTTAAAAAAAAAAACTTTTTTATTTTTTTCTTTGGCTCAAAACAAAGAAGCAGTAGCCTGACTGCTATGTTCAAATGACATTTGTTCAAAGCAGTCGTTTGATTGCACTATAGGCTCTTTTTTTGTATCGTACTGTTTTGATCAGTATATGCCAATGTTGTTATCAATAAAAAATCATTTGCCCAAGGCAAGCCGATGCACTTCACCATGTTGATAAGAGAATTAAAATGAGAAGAATTATGGGACAAAGAAATCAAGGGATATTTAGCATAGAAAAATAATTTGCGATTAATCGCGAGTTAACTATGACATTATTGCGATTAATCACGATTAAATATTTTAATCGCTTGACAGCTCTAATATATATATATATATAGATATTAGAGCTGTCAAGCGATTAAAATATTTAATCGTGATTAATCGCATTAATGTCATAGTTAACTCACGATTAATCGCGTTTAATCGCAAATTATTTTTCTATGCTAAATATCCCTTGATTTTTTTGTCCCATAATTCTTCTCATTGTAATTATCTTGTCAACATGGTGAAGTGCATCGGCTTGCCTTGTGCAAATGATTTTTTATTGATAACAACATTGGCATATACTGATCAAAACAGGACGATACAAAAAAAGAGCCTATAGTGCAATTAAACGACTGCTTTGAACAAATGTCATTTGAACATAGCAGTCAGGCTACTGCTTCTATGTTTTGAGCCAAAAAAAAAATATATATTATTTTTATTTTTTTTAAATAAAACAATTGCGTTAATCACGCAATATTTTTTTTTAACGCCGTTAAAATTGGTTTGCGTTAACGCCGTTAATAACGCGTTTAACTGACAGCTCTAATAATAAATATATATATATATAGATGCATTGACTGAGAAAAAGGAAACATTTTGAAAATTAATATCAATCGTTCTCAAAAACCTTCAATCATGAAGTATCAGCCGGGGAAATTCTGGGAAATGGCGACACTAGAAAGTGTTGGGGGGAGAAGTCCTCCTCAGACTTCCCTCCCCCCTCTGTAAAACTTTAAAGGTTCAGTAATTTAATATGTGAGTGGAAATGTCAGATTTAGAGTTCACACCAACCTATGAAACCTTTGCTGGATTATATGTTCGTGGTTTATTAATACGCAATGGCTTCCAATAGGGAAGGTGTTTAATTAACAGCTACTTCCCACAGCGAGTGCTCTGTTGTGTTGGTTCTAAAAGGTCAGACAGCCTAGAAAAGGAGGGAAGGTGGATGGATGGAATAAAAGCGTCATATTTTTTCCAGATAAATTACAATTTGGGGCTTAGTATTTGTTTACATCATATCTGACAGGAGACCAGATCATTTGCAAAACAACCCGTAAAAACTCAGTTAATGCTGCATTGGCTAAGGTCAGTTGTGAACTGCACCCCTTTTGGCTCCTGCCTGTATGACCGGGTTCTTAGACACTTCAACATGTCGTCGCTCATTTAAAATCAGTGCTACAGAAAACCTGTTGATGAGTGACAAAGTGGGCAACATCTCACACTTCCTCTCCCAAGCAAGTCGCTGGTGATCTGAGTTGAACACGCACACAGACGGATACAGCGGACGGCAATTTGAGCAAACATGTCTATCTGCTTAACAGGCGGGGGCCACGGTCTCTCCTCTCCAGCCCCCTTTCCCACAATGCACCTAATTAGATTTTTCAGTTAAAACACTCCAATCAGAGATTAGTTGACGCTAACCTCTGCAGAGAGGGCCTTGGTAACCACTTCAAGGGCCGGTAAAATGGCTGATTTCAGGTTTGAGTAGCGATGTGGAACTTTGCATGTGCTGAAGCAGAAACCTTAAGCAGCCCTTGGGAGGTGGGGAGGGGGGAGTTGGCTTCATTCTGCCAGAAGGCTTAATGTGACAGGTAAGGATAAGGCAAGCATGATGAAGACAAGGACAGCAGAGGGAGAGGGCAGGGATATGGGAATGAGAGGGGGAGGGAGAGGACAGGGATATGGGAAGGGGAGGGAGAGAGGACAAGGATAATGGAAGGAGAGGGGGAGGGAGAGGACAGGGATATGGGAAGGGGAGGGAGAGAGGACAGGAATTTTGAAGGAGAGGGGACAGAGATGACAGGGATATGGTAAGGGGAGGGAGAGAGGACAGGAATATGGAAGGAGAGGGGAGGGAGAGTTGGGGGGATATGGGAAGGAGAGGGACAGGGATATGGGAGGGAAAGGGGAGGGATATGGGAGGGAGGGGACAGGGACATGGGATATGGGAGGGAGAGGGGGAGGACAGGAAGGGAAAGGCAAGAAAGGGTTAGGTACATATGTAAGTGAAGGAAAGGAGATTTAAAGTAAGGTTAAGGTTAAATATTATCCAAATTAAAGATGATGTTGCTTGAGAAAAGGACA